>NW_004444244.1:470653-528269 GCF_000243295.1 Trichechus manatus latirostris
CTATTGTGAACAGTGCTGCAATGAATATGGGTGTGCATATGTCTATTCGTGTGATGGCTCTTATTTCTCTAGGATATATTCCTAGGAGTGGGCTTGCATTTTGTATTGCTTTTTTTTTTTGTGGTGGCAACATTTTCTTTGTTCCTCTTACTCTCCTTTGCTGAATTCCTTTTGTGGATTTTTTTAAATTTCTTTTGTTTTTGTAGGTTTTGTTTTTACTGAGACTTTATGTTTTTCTTCTTTATTTTGATGAGTAGGTGTGTTAACTTTCTTTGTGGTTGCCTTGAAATTTACCCTTATCTTCCTAGATTAGGACCAGTCTATTATTACTTGGTATCAGCTTGCCTTCTTCTCATTAGTAGGTTCTATGTCTACACGGTTTGTTCCCTCTTTTATTGTTCTGATGCTTTTGTCATTTACAGATTAACCTTTCTGGTTCCCTGCTGTAATTCTTTTGGTTTTGCATAGTCCTTAAGAGTTCATTTCTTAGGTTGGTATCTGGCTAGTACAATTCTGTGTCCTATATTCAGCCTATGATCTGATGTTGTTTGTTCTCAGATTGAAGGACTCCCTTTAAAAAGTCTTGTGTTTGGTTTGGTTTTTACATAGTCCCTTAATTTCTGTTTATCTGGAAATGACCTGATTTCATCATCATATTTGAACGAGAGTTTTGCAGGATATATTATTCTTGGCTGGCAATGTTTTTCTTTGAAGGTTTTATATATGTCATCGCATTGCCTTCTTGCCTGCATGGTTTCTACCGAATTATCCGAGCTTAGTCTTATTGTTCCTCTTCTGTATGTGACTTTTTGTTTTTCTCGAGCTGCTCTCAGGATTCTTTGTCTTTGGTTTTAGCAAATGTGATTGTGATATGCCTTGGTGATTTTCTTTTCGAGTGTATCCCATATGGGGTTCATTGAGCTTCTTGGATGGTCAGCTTTTCATCTTTCATGATACTGGGAAGGTTTTCTGTCAGCAATTCTTCAATGATCCTCTCTGTGTTTTCTGTTTTATCCCCCTTTTCTGGAACTCCGATCAGTCGCAGATTTTTGCTATTGATTGTATCCCACATAATCCTCAGAGTTTCTTCATTTTTCTTATTTTTTCTCAAATAGAGTTGTATCCAAGTGTTTGTCTTCAATTTCACTGATGCTATCTTCCATTGTTTCAAACCTGCTTCCTCAGCCCTTCTGTGACATTGTCTGTTTCTGAAATCTTGTTTATCTTTTGGATTTCTAATTGTTGTTTTTGTATGATTTCTAGTTGTGAATTTATTTTAGCATTTTGTTCCTGTATTATTTTCTTGAATTCTTTCATTTTTTGTCTGTATTGTTATGAATTTATCTGCCTTTTCCATGAATTTGTCAATTTTTTCCTCATTTTTGTCTGCCTTTTGCTTCAACTCTTCGATAATTCAGAATATTATAGATTTGAATTCCTTATCAGTTAGGTCTACAGCCTTTTCTCCTACTGGAAGGTCATCTGGTGTTTTATTTTGGACACCTACTGGAACCATCCTGTCCTGTTTTTGTAAATGTTTTGATATTGTGTGCTGTCCTTGGGGCATTCAGTGACTATTTTGCTTGTTTATTGATTGTAAATTTGTTTCGTTCTGCTTTTTTATTTGGTTATGTCTGAGCAGGCGGTCTGTGCGTTCTTTGTTGTTTGCTCATCTGTGGGCACGACACTTTTCGCCTCCTTCTCCAATGGGCAGGGTCAGTCACTCAGGTATGGTACAACAGGTCAGGTCCAGCTAAAGGGGAGTTTCTGGGATGCGTTATTTGTGGCATGTACCAGGGCTGACATTGCAGACCAGGAATCAGTACAGGGCAGGTTCCAATAGGGGTGCGTGTGTGCTGCTTTGAAGTGTGATGTTCAGCGCGAGGTGCAGGTAGGCAGGAAGGAGGGGGTAGATTGTGATGTGGGGAGCTAAGATGGGTATGGGGAAGATGATAGAGAGCAGGGAGGAACAGGAGCTAAAAACATACTCACAATCAAAAAAGAGTGCTAAGGGAGCTTGCTGTTGGAGTGGAGAGATGAAAGACTGAGAAATGGGGAAATACAAAAATGAAAAAAAATGGTAAAAGAAATGAATAAATCGAGAGACTGGAAATGAAAAAATACAAAAAGGGAATAATAGAAGAAAACAAAACAAAGAAAGAAAAAATGAAAACAACAAAAAAAAAAATTGACAAAAGAAATGCCCCCAGGGATGTCCCTGTGCATCTGTGCAGAGTAAGGGATTAGCTTCCAAGCCATGTGGTACTGCGCAGCTAGAAGGGGCTCCGAAGCCGAGAAGAGAAAAAGAAAATAAACAAAGAAATCAAAACAGAACAAATCAGAGCAAACTAACACGTCCAGGGAGTCCCAACAGTGTGGTGGCACGGGCTGGGAAGCAGTTTCACAGTCAAGTGGTGTTTCGCAGGTCTTCAGTAAGAAGCAAAGATGGCACATGGAGCCAGGTATTTGAGAGAAAGGAGGGGGAGGTGGTGAGAGGTAAGGAAGAAATCTAAAGAGGCAGAAAAAAGCAACACCAGCAGCCAACAAAGGCACTCGGAGCCAGCCAGTACGGGTGGGCGGAATCCAAGCGACACTGGGGTGAAACTGTTGCTTCCCGGCCAAGAGACTGTGGCTGCAGGAAGCAGAGGAGGCTAAGTGGGGGTGAAGAAGGGTGGGGATGATAAAGCCTAGATCTCTGATTACCGGTTGTTCTGTCTCCTGCTGGAAGCTACATGAAGCTGCTTTCTCATACCCCCTGTTCACTGATCTCCGATAGGAGTCCAAGATGGTGGCTTTGTGCTGCGATAGCTGATACGGGACGTCTGCATGTATCTCTTCTTGCTTTCTGTTCTTGGTTAGTTTCTTACTCCATTCGTTGGTTGGCTGAGTTCTTTATCTCTTCATTTGATGCTTAGGGTTTCAGGAGTGACGTGTGACTCTGTTTGACTTAGTTTTTCTGATCTTTGCTGCCTTCTAAGAATTTTATTTTTTTAGTTTTCACTTAAGGTACTTCATCCACTTTGAATTGGTTTCCGTGTGTGGTGTTAGGCATGAATCCTGATTGATTCTCCTACATGTGGAAATCCAGTATTCCCAGCACCATTTTTATTAAAGAGACTTTTGCATCCCCATTGAATGGACTTAACACCCCAGTTGAAAATCAGCTGAATGTAGATATATGGGTTTATTTCTGGATTCTCAATTCTATTCCGTTGGTCTATGTGTCTATTTTTATGTAAGTCAGTACGAGACTGTTTTGATTACCATAGCTTTGTAGTATGTTTTGAAATCAGGAAGTGTGAGTCCTCCTACTTTGTTCTTCATAATTGCTTTGACTGTTTGGGGCCTCCTGCTTTTCCATAAAAATTGAAGGTTAATTTTCCCTTTTCTATAAAGAAGTTTTTTGGAATTTTTATCAGGATTGTGTTGAGTCTATAGATTGTTCGGGGGTAGTACTGACATCTTAACTATATTGAATCTTCTAACCCATGAGCATGGGGTATCTTTCCATGTATTTGAGTCCTTTTTCAATTTCTTTTAATAGTGTTTTATAGTTTTCATTGTATGTATCTTTCACATCCCTGGTTAATGTTTTTTCTAGGTATTTTATCTTCTTAGATGCTATTGTAAATGGGGTTGCTTTCTTAGTTTCCTTTTTAGATTTCTCATTGCTGGTGTAGAGAAATGCAACTGATTTTTTTGTTGACCTCGTACCCTGCAACTTTTCTAAATTACTCTATTAGCCCTAGAAGCTTTCTCGTGGGCTGTTTGTGGTTTTGTACATATAGGATCATGTCTTCTGTGAATAGAGTTAATTTTAATTTTTCCTTTACAATTTGGATACCTTTTATTTCTTTTTCTTGCCCTTATTGTTCTGGCTAGACTTCAATATAATATTGAATAGAAGTGGTGAGAGTGGACATCCTTGTCTTGTTCCTGATCTTAAGGGGATAGCTCTTAATCTTTCTCCATTGGGTATAATGTTGGCAGTTGGTTTTTCGTAAATACTCTTAATCATCTTGAGGAGCTTCCCTTGTATTCCTATCTTGTTGAGTGCTTTTGTCAAGAAAAGTGTTGGATATTATCAGTGTTTTTTTCTGTGTCAGTTGAAATAATCATGCATTTCTTTTCCTTTTTCCTATTGATGTGGTGTATTACATTTATTGATTTTCTAATGTTGAAGCATCCTTGGATTCCTGGAATAAATCCCACTTGCTGATGGTGTATAATTCTTTTAATATGCTATTGGATTCTGGTCGCTAGTATTTTGTTGAGAATTTTTGCATCTGTATTCATAATAGATACTGGCCTGTGGTTTTTCTTTTCTTGGGGTGTCTTTGGCTTTGTTACCAAGATACTGTTGGCTTCATAGAATGGGTTAATGAGCATTCCTCTTTCTACATTTTGGAAGAGTTTGAACAGGATTGGTGTCAATCATTCTCTAAATGTTTGGTAGCATTCCCCATTGAAAACATCTGGTTTGCGACTTTATTTTGTTGGGAGGTTTTTTATTACTAATTCCATCTCTTCACTTGTTATGGGTCTGTAGAGGTGTTCTGTTTTTCTTGACTCAGTTTAGGTAGGTCGTGTGCCTCTAAGAAGTTGTCCATTTTATCTAAGTTATCCAGTTTGTTGGTGTACAGTTCATAGTATTTTATTTCTGTTGAGTCAGTTGTAATGTCTGCATTTTCATTTTTTATTTTGGTTATTTGCATCTTTTCTCTTTTTTTCTCTATCAGTCTACCTAATGTGATTTGTCAGTTTTATTCATCTTTTCAAATAACCAGCTTCTGATTTTGTGGTCCAGAATGCTTTAACAAGCAAATTTCCTAAGTATTTCTTTCCCACACAAATTCATTGAGATTGCTGGCCAAGATGGGATGAATGGTCTTACTTCTCTAGGAGAGCTGGTACATGTTTTCCATTTGAGTTTTTATTTACTTAAAGATTAAATAAAGTCGTACAGTGTGAGCAAAATTTTGATACCTAAAAGAAATTTGATAAAATATGAAGTTATTAAGCATATTTAGATATTATGATTGTGATATATTGATTTTTTCTTTGCAGAATTTTTTAAAAAGTATCTTTTCAAGCACTAGGCATTGTTTTTAAAAAATCAGCTTTATTTGTTAAAACTTATATACAATAATATTTACCAATTTTAAATGCATTACTTAGGAGTTTTTAACAAATAGATACATTTGTGTAACTACCATCACTAACATGATATAGAACAGGTATTGGAAAACTTTATATGTGAAGCTCCAGATAGTAAATATTTTAAGCTTTGTATGACATCTGGTCTCTATTGCAACTACTCTGCTTTGCTATTGTAGTGTAAAAGTAACCATACACAGTTATGCAAATGAATGAACATGGCTGTTCCAATAATTTGGCGCATGGGTTGCAATTTGGCAGTCCCTAATATAGAACATTTCCACCACCTCAAAAGTGTCCTCATGCCACTTTGCAATCAACACCCTTTTCAAACATCCAGCCCCTGGCAGCCACTGATCTACTTCCTGTTACCTTAGTTTTTGTCTTTTCTACAATTTTATAAAAATGGAATATAATCAAGCAGTATGTATTCTCTTCTGTATGGATTGTTTCACTTAGCATAATGCTTTCAAGATTCACTAATGTAGTATTTTATTGTATGGATGAAATACTACAAATCATTTAACCATTTACATGTTGAAAGATATTTGGATTGTCTCCAGTTATCGGCTATTATGAATAAAGGTTCTGTAAATATTTAGATGTAGGTTTTTTTCATATCTTACTTTGTATTTTTTTCCTTATGAATCTTTATTGTGGTAATACATATATCAGCAAACATTCGTTTCAGCCATTTTTACATGTACAATTCAGTGACATTAATTACATTCACCATGTTGGTTAACCATCAACACTATTCATTTCCAAATTTTTTCCTTATCCTTATGTATGTATAGCATTTTCTCTGAACATAAGTTTTCATTTCTCTGGGATAAATGCATAAGAGCACAATTTCTGGGTCATATGGTAAGTGTATGTTTAGTTTTTGAAGAAACTGCCAAACTAATCTCTGGAGTGGGTATAACATTCTATACTCCTACCAACAATCCTCACCTATATTTGGTATTTTTAGTTTTTTTTCTCCAATTTTAGCTGTTTTAGTATATGTTCTGTGATAACCTTCTGGTTTGAATTTGCATTTCTGTAATGGCTAATGGAGGAGCTCTGGTGGCACAGTGGTTAAAGCACTCAGCTGCTAACAGAAAGGTCAGCGATTTGAACCCACCAGCTGCTTCATGGGAGAAAGCTGTAGCATTCTGCTTCTGTAAAGATTACAGCCTTGGAAACCCTGGGGTAATTCTGATTTGTCCAACGGGGTTGTTAGGAGTTGAAATAGACTCCACAGCAGTGGGTTAATGGTTAATGATGTTGAACATCTTTCCTTGTGCTTATTAGCCATCCGTATCTCCACTTTGATGAAATAGCTCTTTATTTCTCCCCCATTTTCTATTTGGGTTATTTTCTTACTCTTGAGGGGTTTTTGTTTGTTAATTTTATTTTTCGTGAAAATACACATAGCAAGACCTGATCCCATTCTGCAGTTTCTAGACGTAATGATAAGTGCCATTGGTTACATTTTTCATATTGTGTCAACATTCTTGTTATTTCTGTCTTAGTTGTTTCACTTCCATTTACATCAGTTCCCTGCCCCCCACCCCCACCTTCTCATCTATGCTTTAAAATAGGTGTTGACCCTTTGATATTACATAGATAATTAATTTTTTTTTTTAAAGAAACACAATACTCAAGAGTAACAATCTTTACTCTTTCGGCTAACCTGTTACTTAGTTTAAAGATGACTTTAGGGGATTGTTTCAATTCAAGGTTTGAAGTGCAACTCAGGGCCATACCCTTGGGGACTCCTCCAGCCTCAGTAGGTCCAGTAAGTCTGGATTCTTTAATAATTTGAAGTTCCACATTTTTCTCCCCCCCCCCCGGCCCTTTTTTTTTAAACCAGGTTTCATCTATTGTGGTTCTCATCACAATGTTCAGGAATGGTAGCCGGGCAACATCTAGTTCTTCTGGTCTCAAGGTGTCTTAGTGTTGAGTTTTGAGAGTTCTTATGATACAAGTCCTTTGTCAGATATGTAGTTTACATTTTCTCCCAGTCTGTAGCCTGTCTTTTCTTCTGTTTAACAGTGTTTTTCACAGTACAGAAGTTTTAAATTTTGATAAAGTCCAATTTTTACGTTTTTTAAAGTGCATTATGCTTCTAGTATTATGTCTGTGAACTCAGTTGTTACCCTCAGATTCTGAAGATTATCTCCAGTGTTCTTCTACAAGTTTTATAGTTTTCACATTTAAAGCCATGATCCATTTTGAGTTAATTGTTTTATAAAGTGTAGGGCTTAGATTGAAGTTACTTTTTTTTTTTTTTAAACTGTAGATATGCAGTTGTTCTAGGACTGTTAAAAAGGTTACCCTTCCTCCATTGATTTTCTTTTGTCTGTTTATCAAAAATTAGTTGCTTGTGGTGGTATGGATCTGTTTCTGGATTATCATTTTTGTTCTGTTGAACTGTGTGTAAGTTTTTCTTGGCAGTTAACACTGTTAATTGATGTAACTATAAGGAAAGTCTCAAAGTTGGGTAGAGTGAGTTCTCCCTCTTTATTATTTTTAAAAATTGTTTTAGCCATTCTAGTTCTTTGCCTTTCTAAGTGAAATTTAGAACAAGTTTCTCTGTATCTATAAAAAATCTTGCTGAGATTTTGATAGGAATTGCATTAAACCCCTAGATTCACTTGGGGAAAATTTACATCTTTTCTATACGTGGATATGATTTACTTCCCCATTTATTTAGATCTTTTTTGATTTCATTAGTGTTTTGTAATTCCAGTATTGTACTTTATTAGATTTATACCTAAATATTTTTTCCAGAGATTGTAAATGGTCCTAGACTTTAAATTTCAGTTTCCACATGATCATTGCTAGTGTATAGAGATGAAGTTGGTATTGGCCATGTTGATCTTGTGTCCTGTGACCTTGATGAACTTATTAGTGATCTTGGTGAACTCGCTTATTAGTTCTAGCAGTTGTGTGTGTGTTTTTTTAAATTTTCTACACAGATCATTAGATCATTGCAAATAGTGACACTTTTATTTCTTCTTTTCCAATCTGTATGCCTTCTGTTTCTTTTTCTTGTCTTATTGCACTGGCTAGGACTCCCTGTACTATGTTGAATAAGAGTAGTGAGTTTGGGATCCTTGTCTTGCTCCCAGTCATATGAAGAAACATTTAGTATTTCATGATTAAGTATGATAGTAACTGTAGGTATTTTTAAATACCCTTTGTCATGGTGAGAAAGCTCCCCTCTATTCTTAGCTTGCTGAGCGTTTATCATGAATGGGTATTGAATTTTGTCAAATGCTTTTTCTGCATCAGTTGAATGATCATATGATTTTTCTTCACTATCCTGTTAATATGGTAGATTAATATATTTAACCAGCCTTGTATCCCTAGAATTTACCTCATTTGGTTTTGGCGCAAGATTCTGTTTATATATTTCTGGATTTGATTTGCTGATATTTTTTGAGGAGTTTTTTATGTCTATATTTATGAACGATATTGGTCTGTAGTTTTCTTTCTACTATCTTTGTCTAGGATTGGTATCAGGATAACACTAGTATTGAGTTGGGAAGTGTTCCCTCATCTTCTGTTTTTCTGGAAGAGATTTATAAAATTCATGTTAATTCTTTAAATGTTTGATAAAATTCTCCAGTGAAACTATCTGAACCTGGAGATTTCTTTTAAGGAGGCTTGGTAACTATGAATTAATTTTCTTTAATAATTTTAAGACTACTCAGATTATTTAGTTCATACTGGGTTAATTTTGGTAGTTTGTGCTTTTCAAAGAATTGTTTCATTTTATTTAAGTTGCTGACTTAATGTGCATAGAGTTTACAGTATTTTCTTATAATCCTTTTACTATCTGTCGACTCTGTAGTGATATCCTTTTTTTCATTCCTTGGTATTGGTAATTTATATATTCTCTTTGTTTTTCTTTTTCAGTCACATTAGAGCTTTATCAATTTTACTAATTTTTTTCAAAGAAACAGCTCTTCTTTCATTGATTTTCTCTACTTTTATGTTTTCTATTTCATTGATTTATGCTCTTATCGTTATTTCTATCTCCCTGCTTGCTTTAGGTTTATTCTTTTTCTAGTTTCTTGAGGTGGGATCTAAGATTACTGGTTTGAAACTTTTCTTCTTTTTTAAAATAAGCATTGACTCTTGCACATCATCCTCTCAGCACTGCTTTAGCTGAGTATCACAAATTTTGATATGTTGTATTTTAATATTCATTCAGTTCAGTGTATAATTTGGTTTCCCTTGAGATTTCGTCTTGACCCATGGATTATTTAGAAGTGTATTGTTGAGTTTTCAAGTGTTTGAAAAATTTCCTGTTATCTGTTTCTTATTTTCTAGTTTGATTCCATTTTGGTTGGAGAACACATTCTGTATGATTATAGTCCTTTTAAATTTTTTGAGGTTTGTTTTATTGTCCAGCTTATGGCCTCTCTTGGTGAATATTTCATGAGTGCATGGAAAAAAATGTGTATTCTGCTAGTTGGGTAGAGAGGTCCGCATATGTCGGTTAGATCCTGTAGGTTGATTATTTTGTTGAAATCTTCTATATTTTTATACATTTTCTATTAGTTATATAAATTATTGAGGGTAAAGTAATGAAGGGCAAACTAGAATTGTGGATTTATCTATTTCTCGTTTCATTTCTATCAGATCTTGCTTCCTGTGATTTGAGGCTCTTCTGTTTGGCATACATTGATAGGATTGTTGTCTTCCTAGTAGATTGATCTTTTTATCATTAATATCATTAAACCATTATTCTGAATCCTAACCATAGATTTGCTTTGACTTACTTTAATCATAGGATGGGGATAAGTATTTTTATCTGGGGCTAAGAATTCTGAATCCTCAAATTACCTGGAAAATACCTTGCTTATGAAGACAGCCTCTGTTTGAAGGAACTGTAATTTTTTCACATCAAGGCTTTTAGATGACTGAATCATAGGCAGTTGACTCTGATGCTAATTTTTCTCGGGACATACCTCTGTCACATCACCCCTCACTGCCTCCAGACCCATTATTAAACATTCAAGTCAGAGAAATAAAGGGCTGCTACAGCATAGCCCATACACCAAAAGATTAACAACCTATAATGTCAGGATGCTGAGAAGAGGAAGACATTATGGAAAGTGTTCTAAGGGTTTTAAACCAAGGATGATGAAATATATAGTCTTTCTGGCTGAATTCAATGACATAGGTGAATTTATCTGAGATGTAGTATTTCATGTATTGCCTTGAACACCAGGGAGTGGTGCTAATCAGTGGTGGCTCATACTCAATGAGGCTGAGATGCTAGAACTCTCCTGGCATACTGTAATAGTCTTGCTACTCTTAAGTTTGTCTGTGGACCACCAGCGTTACTTGGGGACTTGCTGGAAAAAGATTTAAGATTTAAAATCAGGATTTAACGAGTGCTTCTTAAAGTTTAATGTGCAAATTGATTACCTGGTGATTTTCTTAAATGTAGACTGATTCAGTAGGTTTCGGGTGGGGCTTGAGATTCTGTATTTCCTTTCATAGGGACTCACTTGGTAGAGCACATTTGAAAACAACTGGCAGTTAGAATATCTGCATTGAGAACAAGTGTGTGTTATAGTAGACTGGCTCTGAGTGGATGCTAATACCCAAAAGCACAAGTGATACTGCGGTCAATAGATGGAGTGATGGTCCAAGTCATTGTAACAGTGGGACCCAGTCTGTGGTTATTTCTCCATTCCCACACTGAGTGTTGTGTATGATTAAAAAAATCATATGATCTTTCCTACTTTATTTTGTTAATATGTTGTTCTTCGTTGCCGTTGAGTCAGTTCCAATTCATAGGCGACCCTGTGTACAACAGAATGAAACACTACCCGGTCCTGCGCCATCCTCATGATCATTGTTATTCTTGAGCCCATTGTTGGAGATACTGTGTCAGTCCATCTCGTTGAGGGTCTTCTTTTTCGCTGACCCTCTGCTCTACCAAGCATGATGTCCTTCTGGAAGGACTGGTCCCTCCTGATAACATGTCCAAAGTATATGAGATGAAGTCTTGCCATCCTCACTTCCAGTGAGCACTCTGGCCATATTTCTTCCAAAATAGAGTTGTTTGTTCTTCTGGCAGTCCATGGTATATTCAGTATTCTTCACCAGTACCATAATTCAAAGGCATAAATTCTTCTTCGGTTTTCCTAATTCACTGCCCAGCTTTCACATGCATATGAGGTGATTGAAAACACCATAGCTTGGGTCAGGCACACCATAGTCCTCAAAGTAACATCTTTGCTTTTTAATACTTTAAAGACGTCTTTGGCAGCACATTTGCCCAGTGCAGTGCGTCTTTTGATTTCTTGACTGCTGTTTCCATGGGTGTTGATTGTGGATCCAAGTAAAATGAAATCCTTGACAACTTCAATCTTTTCTTCATTTATCATGATGTTGCTTATCAGTCCAGTTGTGAAGATTTTTGTTTTCTTTATGTTGAGGCGTAATGCATACTGAAGGCTGTGGTCTTTGATCTTCATCAGTAAGTGCTTCAAATCCTCTTCACTTTCGGCAAGCAAGGTTGTGTCATCTGCATATGGAAGGTTGTTAATGAGTCTTCTTCCAATCCTGATGCCCCGTTCTTCTTCATACAGTCCAGCATCTCAGGTTATGTGCTCAGCATACTGACTGAATAAGTATGGTGAAAGGATACAACCCTGAGACACACCTTTCCTGACTTTAAATCACGCAGTATACCCTTATTCTGTTCAAGCAACTGCCTCTTGATCTGTGTATAGGTTCCTCATGAGCATAATTAAGTGTTCTGGAATTCCCATTCTTTTCAAGGTTATCCATAATTTGTTATGATTCACGTATTTGAATGCCTTTGCATACTCAGTAAAACGCAGGTAGGCATCTTTCTGGTATTGTCTGCTTTCAGCCAGGATCCATCTGACATCAGCAATGACCTCCCTCATTCCACATCCTCTTCTGAATCCGGCTTCAATTTCTGGCGATTCCCTGTCGATGTACTGCTGCAACTGCTTTTGAAAGATCTTCAGCAAAATTTTACTTGTGTGTGTTATTAATGATATTGTTCAATAATTTCTGCATTCAGCTGGATCACTTTTCTTTGGAATGGGTACAAATATGGATCTCTTCCAGTCAGTTGGCCAGGTAGCTGTCTTCCAAATTTCTTGGTATAGGTGGGTGAGCACTTCCAGCACTGTGTCCACTTCTTGAAACATTTCAGTTGGTATTCCATCAATTCTTGGAGTTTTGTTGTTCATTTTTAAATTGTGCTTTAGGTGAAAGTTTATGGCTCAAGTTAGCTTCGCGTACAAAATTTTATACACATGTTGTTGTGATCCTAGTTGCTATCCATATAATGTGACAGCACACTCCTCCTTTCCATCTTGGATTTCCCATGTCCACTCAGCCAGCTCCTATCCCTTTCTGCCTTCTCATCTTGCCTCCGGAGAGGAGCTGCCCATTTAGTCTCGTGTATCTACTTGAACTAAGAAGCACACTCTTCACGAGTATCATTTTATGTCTTATAGTCCAGTCTGATCTTTCTCTGAAGGGTTGGCTTGGGAATGATTTTAGTTCTGGGTTTACAGAAAGTGTGGGGGCCATGTCTTCTGGGGTTCCTCCAGTCTCAGACCACTCAGTCTGGTCTTTTTACTAGAATTTTGAGTTCCTGCACCCTACTTTTCTCTGGCTCTGTCGGAGACTCTGTTGTGTTCCCTGTCAGGGCGGTCATTGGTGGCAGCTGAACATCATCTTGTTCTTCTGGTCTCCGGCTGATGGAGTCTCTGGTTTCTGTGGCCCTTTCTATCTCTTGGGCTAATATTTTCCTTGTATCTTTGGTGTTCTTCATTCTCCTTTGCTCCAGGTGGGTTGGGACCAGTTGATACATCTTAGATGGCCACTCGCCAGCTTTGAAGACCTCAGATGCCACTCACCAAAGTGGGATGCAGAACATTTTCTTAATAAACTTTGTTATGCCAGTTGACCTATATGTCCCCTGAAACCATGGTCCCAGACCCCCACCCCTGCTACTCTGTCCCTTGAAGTGTTTGGTTATATTCAGGAAACTTCTTAGCTTTGCTTTAGTCCAGTTGTGCTGACTTCCCCTGTAGTGTGTGTTGTCATTCCTTTCACCTAAGATAATTCTTGTCTGCTGTCTAGTTAGTGAATACCCATCTCCCTCTCTCCCTACCCTCATAACCATCAAAGAATGTTTTCTTCTGTATTTAAACCTTTTCTTGAGTTCTTATAATAGTGGTCTCATACAGTATTTGTTCTTTTGTGACTAATTTCACCCAGCATAATGCCTTCCAGAGTTCTCCGTGTTATGAGATGTTTCGCGGATTCATCGTTGTTCTTTATCATTGCGTAGTATTCCATTTTGTAAATATATCATAATTTGTTTATCCATTTGTCCATTGATGGGCACTTGGGTTGTTTCTATCTTTTGCTATCGTGAACAGTGCTGCAGTGAACATGGGTGTGCGTGTATCTATTCGTGTGACGGCTCTTATTTCTCTAGGATATATTTCAAGTAGCGTTACTGCAGGATCGTATAGTCCTTCTATTTCTAGCTTTTTAAGGAAGTGCCAAATCGATTTCCAAAGTGGTTGTACCATTTTACATTCCCACCAACAGTGTATAAGTGTTCCGGTCTCTCCACAACCTCTCCAACATTTATTATTTTGTGTTTTTTGGATAAATGCTAGCCTTGTTGGCATGCGATGGTATCTCATTGTAGTATTGATTTGTATTTCTCTAATGGCTAATGATCGTGAGCATTTCCTAATGTGTGTCTGTTAGCCGCCTGAATGTCTTCTTTGGCAAAGTGCCTGTTCATATCCTTTGCTCATTTTTTGTTTTTAATTTTTTTAATTTTTTTTATTTTATTGTACTTCAGGTGAAGGCTTACAGAACAAATAGTTTCTTATGAAACAGTAGTACACGTTGTTTTATGACATTGGTTAACAACCCCACAACATATTAACCCTCTAAATTCTCAACCTTTTTTTTTTTTTGGTGAAAATACACATAGCCAAAGACACCGTTTCAAAAAATTTCTACATACATAGTTCAGTGACATTGACTACGCTCTTCCAATTGTGCTGTTATTCTCACTTAAGATGAAGGCTTACAGAACAAAATAGTTTCTCATTTAACAGTTACTACAAATGTTGCCCTATGACAATGGTTAACAATCTCACAACACATCAACAATATCCTTATTCAACCTTGTGTTCCCTATCACCAGCTTCCTTGTCCCCTTCTGCCTTCTGGCCCTTGTCACTGGACTCCTGTACCTTGTTAGTCTCGTTTGGTTTTACAGGGCTGTCCACTCCCAGGCTGAACAGTGAACCTCGGAGGTAACTTCACCACTGAGCTAAAACGGTGTCTGGGGGCAATATTCTCGAGGTTTCTCCAGTCTCCTTTAGGCCAGTAAATCTGGTCTTTTTTTTTTTGTGAGTTAGAATTGTGCTCTACATCCTTTTCCAGCTCTGTCCAGAACCCTCTGTTGTGATCCTGGTCAGCCTTTGCTCATTTTTTAATTGGATTATTTGTCTTTTTGTTGTTGCGGTTTTCCAGTATCTTGTAGATCTTAGAGATTAGATGCTGATCACATTTGTGGTACCAGTGCTTGAAATTCTGAATGTCTTGTTTGCCAAAGTGCCTGTTCATATACTTTGCCCATTTTATAATTGGGTTATTTGTCTTTTTTTTGGTTGAAGTTTTTTGCAGTGTCTTGTAGATTTTAGAGATTAGATCCTGATCGGATATGTCATAGCCAAAAATTTTTGGTCTGGTAGGTTGTCTTTTTTACTCTTTTGGTAAAATCTTTTGATGAGTCTAAGTGTTTGGTTTTTAGGAGCTCCCAGTAATCTAGTTTCTCTTGTGGTATTTGTGCATTGTTAGTTATGTTTCGTGTTGTGTTTATGCCATGTATTAGGGCTCCTAGTGTTGTCCCTATTTTTTCTTCCATGATCTTTATCGATTTATATTTTATATTTAGGTCTTTGATCCGTTTTGATTTAGTTTTTGTGCATAGTGTGTGGTAGGGTCTTGTTTCATTTTTTTGCAGATGAATATCCAGTTAATACAGTATCATTTCTTAAAGAGACTGTCTTTTCCCCATTTAATGGACTTGGGGCCTTTGTCAAATATCAGCTGCTCATAGATGGATGAATTTATGTCTGGATTCTCAATTCTTTTCCATTGGTCTGTGTATCTGTTGTTGTGCCAGTACCAGGCTGTTTCGACTACCATGGTGGTATAATAGGTTCTAAAATCAGGTAGTGTGGGGCCTTCCACTTTGTTCTTCTTCAGTAATGCTTTACTTATCCAGGGCCTCTACCCTTTCCTCTTGAAGTTGGTGATTTGTTTCTCCATCTCATTAAAAAATGTCATTGGAATTTGGATTAGGCTTGCATTGTATCTGTAGATCACTGGATAGAACTGACATTTTCACAAGGTTGAGTCTTCCTATCCATGAGCAAGGTCAGTTTTTCCACTTATGTAGCTCTCTTTTGGTTTCTTGCAGTAGTGTCTTGTAGTTTTCTTTGTATAGGTCTTTTACTTCTCTGGTTAGATTTATTTTCCTAAGTATTTTATCTTCTTGGGGGCTATTGTAAATGGTATTGATTTGATGATTTCCTCTTCGAGGTTCTCTTTGTTGGTGTAGAGGAATGCAACTGATTTTTGTATGTTTATCTTGTATTCTGATTCTTTGCTATAATGTATTATTTCCAGTAGTTTTCTTGTGGATTCTTTGGGGTTTTCTGTGTATAAGATCATATCATTTGCAAATAGGGATACTTTTACTTCTTCCTGTCCAATTTAGATGCCCTTTATTTCTTTTTCTAGCCTAATTGCTCTGGCAAGGACCTCCAGCACAGTGTTGAATAAGAGAGGTGATAAAGGGCATCCTTATCTGATTCCTGTTCTCAAGGGGAATGCTTCCCGACTCTCTCGATTTAGGATGATGTTGGCTGTTGGCTTTGTATAAATGCCCTTTATTATGTTGAGGAGTTTGCTTTCTATTCCTATTTTGCTGAGAGTTTATTATGAATGGGTGTTTGTCATGGATGGAATTATGTCCCCCAGAAAATCTATGTATCACCTTGGCTGGGCCATGATTCCTGGTATTGTGTGGTTTTCCTATAAGTTGTAAATCCTGCCTCTATGATGTTAATGAGGGCAGATGGACAGCAGTTGTGTTAGTAAGGCAGGACTCAAGTCTACAAGATTGGATTGTATCCTGAGGCAATGTCTTGAGATACAAAGGACAGAAGTGAGCAGTGAGACAGGGGGACCTCATACCATCAAGAAAGCAGTGCCGGGAGCAGAGCGCGTCCTTTGGACTGGGGTACCTGCGCAGAGAAGCTCCTAGTCCAGGGGAACACCGAAGAGAAGAAGGCCAACAGAAAAAGCCTTTCCCTGGAGCTGACGCCCTGAATTTGGACTTTTAGCCTACTTTACTGTAAGGAAATAAACTTCTCTTCGTTAAAACCATCCACTTGTGGTATTTCTGTTATAGCAGCACTAGATGACTAAGACAGTGTTGGACTTTGTCAAATGCTTTTTCTGCATCAGTCGATAAGATTATGTGGTTCTTGTCTTTTGTTTTATTCATATGATGGATTACATTGATTGTTTTTCTGATGTTGAGCTATCCCTGCATACCTGGTATGAATCCCACTTGGTCATGGTGAATTTGAGGATTTTTACATCAATGTTCATGTGGGATATTGGTCTGTAATTTTCTTTTTTTGTGGTGTCTTTACCTGGTTTTGGTATCAGGGTTATGCTGGCTTCAGAGAATGAATTTAGGAGTATTCCATCCTTTTCTATGCTCTGAAATATGTTTAGTAGTAATGGTGTTAACTCTTCTCTGGAAGTTTGATATAATTCTCCAGTGAAGCCATCCAGGCCAGGGCTTTTTTTTTGGTGGGGATTTTTTGAATTACCTTTTCAATCTCTTCTTTTGTTACAGGTTTATTCAGTTGTTCTACTTCTGTTTCTGTTAGTTTAGGTAGGTAGTGTGTTTCTAGAAATTTGTCCATTTCCTCTAGATTTTTAAATTTGTTGGAGTACAATTTTTCATAGTATTCTGAATCAGAATAGAATTTCAGTTGGGTCTGTTGTGATATCACCCATCTCATTTCTTATTTGGGTCATTTGTTTTGTCTCCTCTTTTTCTTTTGTCAGTTTGGCCAGTGGTTTCTCCATTTTGTTGATCTTTTCAAAGAACCAGTTTTTGGTCTTGTTAATTCTTTCAATTTTTTTTCTATTCTCTATTTCATTGAATCCTGCTTTAATTTTTATTATTTCCTTTCTTCTGGTACCTGAGAGCTTTTTTTGCTGCTCTCTACTTGTTCAAGTTGTAAGGTTAATGTTTTGATTTTGGCCCTTTCTTCTTTTTGGTTGTGTGCATTTATTGCTATAGACTGACCTCTGAGCGCTGCTTTTGCAGTGTCCCAAAAGTTCTGGTAGAATGTGTTTTCATTCTCATTTGATTCTGTGAATTTATTTTGTCCTTTATTTTTTTTATAACCCAGTAATTTTTGAGCAATGTGTTGTTCAGTTTCCATGTATTTGAATTTTTTTCTTGTTGCTTTTTCTGTTATTGATTTCTGCTTTTATGGCTTTATGGTTAGAAAAGATGCTTTGTAATATTTCGATGCTTTGGATTCTGTTAAGGCTGGCTCTGTGGACTAATTTGTGGTCTGTTCTGAAGAATGTGCCACGTGCATTGGAAAAGAAAGTATACTTGCCTGCTGTTGAGTGGAGTGTTCTGTATATGTCAGTGAGATCAAATTGGTTGATTGTGGCATTTAGATCTTTCGTGTCTTTATTGAGCTTCTTTCTGGGTGTTCTGTCCTTCATGAAAAGTCGTGTGTTGAAGTCTTCTACTATTATTGTGGAGCTGTTTATGTCTCTTTTCAATGCCATTAGAGTTTGTTCTATGTATTTTGGAGCCCTGTCGTTGGGTACGTAAATATTTATTATGGTTACATTCTCCTAGTGTATTGACCCATTAATCATTATATAGTGTTCTTCGTTATCCTTTGTGGTAGATTTTACTTCAAAGTCTATTTTGTCAGAGATTAACATTGCCACTCCTGCTGTTTTATGATAGTTGTTTGCTTCATATATTTTTTCCCATCCTTTGAGTTTTAATTTGTGTCTTTTTAAGTCTAAGGTGTGTATTTCTAGGCAGCATATAGACAGATCGTATTTTCTTAATCCACCCTGCCACTCTGTCTCTTCATTGGTACATTTATTCTGTTTACATTCAATGTAATTGTTGATAGGTATGAGTTTAGTGCTGTCATTTTGATGTCTTTTTTTTTGCATATTGACCATTTCTTTGTTCTGCTTAATTTTCTGTGCTGCGTTGTTTTTCTTTATATCTTTTTCATTGTTGTTGATTTTATATTTGTTGAGTCTTTATAGTTTTGTTTTTTATTTTGATGTATAGGATTGTTAGTTTCCTTTATGGTTACCTTAATATTTACTTCTATTTTTGTAAGTTTAAACCAGTCTTTTATTTCTTAATATCAACTTGACTTCCTCTTTAGATGAAAGATTTATGACTACAGTATTTAATTCCTCTTTTTGGTTTTAATGTTGTCATCTTTTACATATTGACGTCTCTGTTTCCTATTTTCAGTGTTTTAACTTAGATTTATTTTTGTCATTTCCCTATCTGGGTTGATATCTGGTTGTTCTGTTCTGTGTTCTAGTCTTGGGTTGTTATCTGAAGTTATTGATTTTCTAACTGGAGGACTCCCTTTAGTATTTCTTGTAATTTTGGTTTGGGTTTTACAAATTCCCTAAACTTTTGTTTATCTGGAAATGTCCTAATTTCACCATCAAATTTGAGAGACAGTTTTGCTGGATATATAATTCTTTGCTGGCAGTTTTTTTATTTCAAGGCTTCATAAATGCTGTCCCATTGCCTTCTTGCCTGCATTGTTTCTGCTGAGTAGTCAGAGTTTAGTCTTATCGACTTTCCTTTGTAGATGACTTTTCATTTATCCCTAGCCACTTTTAAAATTCTCTCTTTATGTTTGGTTTTGGCAAGTTTTATTATAATATGTCTTGGTGACTTTCTTTTGGGATCTACATTGTGTGGGGTTCAATGAGCTTCTTGTACAGGTATCTTCTCATCTTTTATAATATCAGGGAGGCTTTCTGCCAGTAAATCTTCAACAATTCTCTCTGTGTTTTCTGTTATCCCGCCAGTTCTAGTGTACTCCAGTCACTCATAGGTTATTCCTCTTAATAGAATCCCACATAATTCGTAGGGTTTCTTCATTTTTTAAAATTCTTTCATCTGATTTTTCCTCAAATAAGTTGGTGTCAAGTGCTTTATCTTTAATCTTACTAATTCTCAATTTTTTTGCCTCAGGTCTGCTCCTGTGACTTTCTGTTGAGTAGTCTAATTGAAATTTTATTGTTAATCTTTTGGATGTCTGTTTGGTGTCTCTATGTATTCTTGCAACTTGTTAAATTTGTCATTATGCTCTTGTATAGCCTTCTTAGAGCCTTGTTTTTTTCCAGTGCTTTCAGTTCAGCTTTGACTTCTTCTTTCAGTACCATCAATTCTTGATCATTTGCTACCTCCTGAAATGGTTGAATGTCAGTTCTTTTTGGTAGTTTGACTCTGTGTATTCCTTCCATTTTCTTTTGAAACTTCCTGCACTGTTTAGTATTTTTCCTGTTGAATCCTTCAGTATTGCAACTTGAATCATGCTCACTTGGCATAAAATAGTTTATAAAGAAAATATTATACATTCTAATTTGGTAAATAATTGTTGGGGTCTTAAAGGCTGTGAGCAGCCATCCAAGATACTCCACTGGTCTCACCGTGTTGAGAGCAAGGGAGAATGAATAAAACTAAAGACACAAGGGAAAGATTAGTCCAAAGGACTAAATGACCACAACTATCACAGTCATCACCATACTGAGTCCAGTACAACTAGATGCTGCCCGGCTACCACCACTGACTGTTGTGACAGGGATCACAATAGAGGGTCCCAGACAGAGCTGGAGAAAAATGTAGAACAAAATTCTAACTCACAAAAAAAGACCAGACTTACTGGCTTGACAGAGACTGGAGAAACCCCAAGAGTATGGTCCCCAGACACTCTTTTAACTCAGTAATGAAGTTACTCCTGAGGTTCACCCTTCATCGAAAGATTAGACAGGCTCATAAAACAAAATGACACTAAAGGGGCACACCAGTGCAGGGACAAGGGCGAGAAGGCAGGAGGGGACAGGAAAGCTGGTAAGTAACCCAAGGTCAAGAAGGGGGAGTGTTGACATGTTGTGGAGTTGGTAACTAGTGCCACAAAACAATATGTATATTAATTGTTTAATGAGAAGCTAGTTTGTTTTGTAAACCTTCGTCTAAAGTACTATGATAAATAAAAAGGGAAAAAGGAAGGAAAAAAGCAATGAAGGGTCTTTATATAAACCGCTAACTCCTCAGACTTCACCTATTACTACTTCCCAGATAAGCAATTATTTGTTTTTTACCATGGTAGTGTTTTACCAGCCAGTATAAAGACAACAATATTAGTCTGCATACTACAATTAACAAAGGTTTAAGTTTAGATGAGAAAAATATCTCTGAGCTGTCTACACTGAATCTCATGTGTAACATGCCACAATAATAATAATAGTAATAATATTATAGGAATAATGAATGTATCCTGTCACTTCAAAAACATAGATCTAATTCACAGTCAGTATTTCAAAAGTTTACCCTCGTTTGTCCAATCAGGTAATGGTTAAAAAACAAAACAAAACGTATATTGCAGCTGAAGACTTGAATTTTTTCTTCAGTTCTTTCAGCTTGAGAAATGCCAAGCGTATTCTTCCCTTTTTTTTTTCCTATCTCCTGGTGTTTGCACAATACTTCTCTTTGTCTTCTTGAGCTGCCCTTCGACATCTTCTGTTCAGCTCTTTTCCTTCATCATTTCTTCCATTTGCTTTAGCTACTCTACGTTCAGGAGAATGTTTCAGAGTCTCTTCTGACACCATTTTGATCTTTTTTTTTTTCCTGTCTTTTTAATGACCTCTTGCTTTCTTCATGTATGATGTCCTTGATGTCATTTTATAACTCGTCTGGTCTTCGGTCATTAGTGTTCAGTGCATCAAATGTATTCTTAAGATGGTGTCTAAATTCAGGTGCAACATACTCAAAGTTGTACTTTGGCTCTCGTGGACTTGTTCTAATTTTCTTCAACTTGAACTTGCATATGAGCAATTGATGTTCTGTTCCACAGATGGCCCTTGGCCTTGTTCTGACTGATGATATTGAGCTTTTCCATCATTTCTTTCCACGGATGTAGTCGATTTGATTCCTGTATATTGTTATCTGGTGAGGTCCACGTGTATAGTCGCCATTTATGTTGTTGAAAAAAGGCATTTGCAATGAAGTATTCATTGGTCTTGCAAAATTCTGTCATGCAATCTCCAATGTTGTTTCTGACACAAAGGCCTTATTTTCCAGCTACCAATCCTTCTTTGTTTCTAACTTTTGCATTCCAATTGCCAATAATTATCAGTGCATCTTGACTGCATGGTTGATCAATTTCAGACTGCAGAAGTTGGTAGAAATCTTCAATTTCTTCATCTTTGGCTATAGTGGTTGGTAAGTAAATTTGAATAATACTCGTATTTACTGGTCTTCCTTGTAGGCATATGGGTATTATCCTGTCATTGACAGTGTTGTACTTCAGGATAGATCTTGAAATGTTAATATAGTAAATTAAATTAGTTACTTTCAAATGTAAAACCACGTTGCATTTTTTAAATTTTTTATTTTTGGTGAAAATATACAGAGCAATACATACACCCATTCAACAATTTTTACACATACAGCTCATTGACAGTGGTTACATCTTCACATTGTGTCACCATTCTCCCTGTCTCTCTGTTCATATTGTTTCACCACCATTAATTTAGACTCTCTGCCCCTTAAGGTTGTCATCAGTGTTTTAGTTGCTTTTGTCCATTTAATCTCATATAGATAATGTTTTATAAGAGCACAATCCTCAGGGAAGACATGCTTTATTAAATGAGTTGAATTACTGTTTAGTTTAAAGATGAGGTCATGGGATAGTTTCAGTTCAAGGCTTAAAAGTTGTTACAAGGTGATAGATTTGGGGTTTCCTTCAGTCTCAATGTATCCAGTAAGTCTGGTTTCTGGTAAGAGTGTGAAGTTCTGTTCAGTATTTTCCTCTATTTGACCAAGATCCATCGATTGGGCCCTTGATCAAAACATTCAGTAATATTAGACAGGTATCATCCTTTTTTTTTTTTTTGGTCGTGAAGGCAGTTAGACCTGCAGTCCATTTCCTTTGCAAATTCCTGCATCTCCTTCTTCCTCTGTTGCTCCAGGCAAATAGAGACCAATTGTTATATCTTGGGTGGCTGTTGGCAAGCTTTCAAGACACCAGGTACTACTCACTGAAGTGGGAGGGAGAGCAGAAACTCTAAAAACAGTATCAGGCCAATTGACTAGAGAGGTCCACAACACCATGATCTTTGAACCAAGAAAACTAATCCCATAATCTTATAGGGTGTTTATTTGTACTTACGTAGTATTAACAGTTGCAGCTTTTTTTTGGCTGCAGTTTCTGTTGTAACATTATATAACGTTCTGTTTGCTGTTTCATCCATTTTTCCCCCTGGTGTACAGCTTAGTGACATCAGTTACAATAGTCAACTTGTGCAACGATTACCCTTAGCAGATGCCAATGTTCCCATCACCATAGACAAAAATTCAGTACTTCTCAAAGAATGCTTCCCTCTACCCCCATAACCACAAGTAGCCATTAGCTTTTATGTATTTACCTATTCTTGTGACTTCATATAAATAAGTGAGACCATGTAATATTTGTCCTTTTACTTCACTCAGCACAGTGTCTTCAGGATTCATCCATTTTGTAGCATGTATTAGGACTTCATTTTTCTTTAACCTAAGTAGTATTCCAAAGTACTATGTATCACATTTTGTTTATCCATTCATCTGCTGAAGGGAAGTTGGGTTGTTTCCACCTTTTTGCTATTGTGAATATTGCTACAGTGAACATCCGTGTACATTTGTCTGTTTGTGTCTCTACTTTCAGTTCCTTACGGTATATTCCTAGTACTAGGATTGCTGTATCATATGGTAACTTTATTTTTAATTGCCATATTGTTTTCCACAACAGTTGTACCATTTTACATTTCCACCAGCAGTGGATCTCCCCGCATCCTCCCTAACATTTGTTATTTTCTGGTTTTTTGATCACTGTCATTCTAGTAGAATAACGTGGAATGTCATTGTAGTTTTTACTTGCATCTCTCTAATGGCGAAGGACGGTGAGCATCTTTACATGTGTTTGCTGGCTGCTTGAATATTCTCTTTGGAGATGTGACTGTTCATGTCCTTTGCCCGTTTGATTGAGTTGTCTTTTTGTTGTTAAGTTGTAGAAGTTTTCATATATTTTTGATATTGTTGTTAGGTGCCATCAAGTAAGTTCCAACTCATAGCGACCCTATGTACAACAGATACTTTTGACCGACTCTTGTTAGATGAGGTTCCCAAAGATTTTTTTCCCAGTCTTTAGGTTGTCTTTTTATTCTTTTATAGTCTTTTGATGAACATAAGTATTTCATTTTTATGAGGCCCCAATTAACTATTTTGTCTTCTGCTGCCTGTGCATTTGTTGTCACCCTTGCATTTTTGAGATAACCAATTCTTTGTCCTAATACAGTATTCTTTTTTTTTAATATATATATATTGGACTTGATTTGCTAATATTGTTATAAAATTGTTTATTTTCATGAAGAATATTGGTTCTTTTTAAAATATCTTTGTCAGATTTTGGTAGCAGGGTAGTGCTGGCTTCAAAATGAGTTAGGAAGTATTCCCTACTTTATTTTTTTTTAAAGAGTTTGTGTAGAATTGGTATTATTTCTTACGTAAACATTTGTTTGAATTAGTAAAACTCTGGGCCTAGAGTTCTCTTTATGGGAAGGTTATAGATGAATTTAATATCTTTAATAGATATAAAGCTACTTACATTTTCTATTTCTTTTGTCAGTTTTGGTAAGTTGTAGTTTTCAAGGAATGTATCTATTTCACCTAATTTAATTTATTGGCATTATTTTGTCCATAATCTATTATTAGCCTTTTATTGTGTACAGACTCTGCAGTGCTAATCTCTTTTTAATTCTCAATTTTGGAAATTTCTGTTCTTTTTTTTTTTTCACGATTAATCTGCCTGGGGTTACTGTTAATTTTCTTTGTGTCTGATTTTTAATTTCTCCTATTTTGATTGTTTCCTTCCTTCTGTTTATGTTTGATTATTTTGATCTTTTCCTAGTGTCTTAGGGTAAAACATTAGGTCATTGATTTTAGATCTATCTTCTTTAGAAATTGAAGCTAAAATTTTCTTCTGTGAACTATTGTAGTTACAGCCTACTTATTTCAGTGTGTTTTATTTTTGTTATCTTCCAGTTTGAAATGCTTTCTAATTTCTCTTGTGATGTATTCTTTGGCCCATGAATTATTTAGAAGTGTGATGTTTAATTTAAATATATTTGGATATCTAAATTCCAATTTTATGGATTTCTTATTATTATTATTTCTGTTTCAACTCAGTTGTGATCAGAAAACAAAGTGTATTATTTCAGTCCTTTCAAATTTACTAAGGCTTGTTTTATGTCCTAGAATATGGTCTAGGGGAGCATCTCAGGTTGTACTTGAAAAGAGTATGTATTGTGCCAGTATTGGATATAGTCCACAAATCTGAATTACATTTAACGTTGATGATAGTTTTACAGATTTTCCATGTATTTACCAATTTTTTTCACTTTTATAAGCGAATCTTTTTTTTAAAATTGTACTTTAGATGAAGGTTTACAGAACAAATAGTTTCTCATTAAACAGCACACATTTTGTTTCATGGCATTGGTTAACAACCCCACAACATGTCAACACTCTCCCTTCCTGACCTTGGGTTCCCTATTACCAGCTTTCCTGTCCCCTCCTGCTTTCTACTCCTTGTCCCTGGTCTGTTGTGCCCCATTAGTCTCATTTTGTTTTATGGGGTTGTATAGTCTTTGGCTGAAGGGTGAATCTCGGGAGTTACTTCATTACTGAGCTAAAACACTGTCTGGGGGCCATACTCTCAGGGTTTCTCCAGTCTCTGTCAGGCCAGTAAGTCTGGTCTTTTTTTGTTAGACTTTTGTTCTGCATTTTTCTCCAGGTCTGTCCGGGACGCTCTGTTGTGATCGTGGTCAGAGCAGTCAGTCTTGGTAGCCAGGCAACATCTCATTGTACTGGACTCAGTCTGGTTGAGGCCACAGTAGTTGTGGTCCGTTAGTCCTTTGGACTCATCTTTTCTTTGTATCTTGTTGTCTTCATTCTTCCTTGCTCCCGAAGGAGTGAGACCAGTGCAGCATCTTAGATGGCTGCTCACAGGCTTTTAAGACCCCAGACACTACTCACCAAGGTAGAATGTAGAACATTGTCTTTATAAACTGTGTTACGCCAGTTGAGCTACATGTTCCCCGAGACCATGGTCCCCACAGCCCTTAGCCTAGCAGTTGGGTCCCTCAGATAGTTTGGATGTGTCTGTGGAGCTTCCATGACCTTTCCTTGTACAAGTTGTGCTGGCTTCCCCAGTGTTGTATACTGTCTTACTCTTCACCAAAGTTACCACTTATATATTGTGTATTTAGTGTTTCCCCGCCACCCCTCCCGTCCCTCGTAACCATCAAAAATTGTTTCTTTTTATGTATAAACCTTTTCATGAACTTTTACAGTAGTGGTCTCATACAATATTTATCCATTTGTGATTGACTTATTTCACTCAGCATAATGCACTCCAGATTCATACATCTTTTGAGATGCTTCCCAGATTCATCATTGTTCTTTATCCTTGCATATATTCCATTGTGTGTACGTACCATGGTTTATCCATTCATCTGTTGATGTGCATCTAGATTGTTTCCATTTTTTTTTTGCTACTGTGAACAGTGTTGCAGTGAACATGGTTGTGCATATGTCTATTCGTGTGGCGGCTCTTATTTCTCTAGGATGCATTCCTAGGAGTGGGATTGGTGGACCATGTGGTATTTTCTATTTCTAGCTTTCCAAGGAAATGCCATATTGTTTTCTAAAGTGGTCGTATCATTTTGCATTCCCATTAGCAGTTCATAAGAGTTCCAGTACCCCTGCAGCCTCTCCAACATTTGCTATTTCCAGTTTTTTTATTTGTGCCAGTAATGCCGGGGTGAGATGGTATCTCATTGAGGTTTGGATTTGCATTTGTCTGATGGTTAGTCATCACGAGCATTTCCTCATGTGTCTGCTGGCCGCTTGAATGTCTTCTTTGGTGAAGTGTCTGTTCATTTCGTTTACCCAGTTTTTAATTGGATTATTTGCCTTTCTGTTGTAGAGGTGTTGGATTTTCTTGTAGATTTTAGAGATTAGAGCTTTGTCTGACTTGTACTGTCCAAAAATTTTTTCCCAGTCTGTAGGTTCTCTTTTTAGTCTTTTGTTGAAGTCTCTTGATGAGCATAAGTGTTTAATTTTTAGAAGACCCCAGTTATCTAGCTTATCTTCTGGGGTTTGTGTGTTGTTGGTTATGGTTTATATCCTTTTAATGCCGTGTTTTAGGGCCTCTAGCATTGCCTATTTTTTCTTCTACGAAGTTTATAATTTTTGGCTTTGTTTTTAGGTCTTTGACCATTTTGAATTAGTTTTTGTATATAGTGTGAGGTATGGGTCCTGTTTCATTTTTTTGCAGATGGACAACCAGTTTTGCCGGCACCATTTGTTAAAAAGACTGTTCCCCATTTGATGGACTTTGGGCCTTTGTTGAAGATCAGGTGACCATAGGTGGATGGATTTACATCTGGGTTCTCAATTCTGTTCCATTGGTCAGTGTATCTGTCATTGTACCAGTACCAGGCTGTTTTAACTACTGTAGCTGTATAGTACGTTCTAAGGTCAGGTGGTGCGAGTCCTCCTACTTTAGTCTTCTTCTTCAGTAGTGCTTTACTTATCCTAGGCCTCTTCCCTTTCCGTATAAAATTAATATTAGTTTTTCCATCTCTTTAAAAAATGCTGTTGGTATTTGGATCGGGATTGCATTGTAGTTGTAAATTGCTTTCAGTAGAATTGTCATCCTCACAATGTTGAGTCTACCTATCCATGAGCATGGTGTGTTTTTCCATTCATGTAGCTCCCTTTTGGTTTCTTGCAGTAGGGTTTTATAGTTTTCTTTGTATAGGTCTTTTAGTGACATCTTTGCTTTTTAACAATTTAAAGAGGTCTTTTGAAGCACATTTGCCCAATGCAATACATCATTTGATTTCTTTACCACCGCTTCCATGAGTTTTTATTGTGGATCCAAATAAAATGAAATCCTTGACAACTTCAGTATTTCTCCCTTTATCATGATGTTCTTAAGGTCTGAAATAATAGGAGAAATGAAATTTCGTCCCATATAACTGGAAGTCATCTGCCTCAGAGTGATTTTGTGCTTCTACGTAGTCCTTTTAAATGTTCAAAATATGCTTAAAATTGAATTCTATCTTCCTCTGGTAGTTTATTCCTTGAAAGCATTCAAGAAGTTGGCTATTTTGATCACATTATTTCGGGTGGGTTAGAGGTATCAGGACACACCTTAAATTCAGTTTGTAGTTCTGTGTAAGAATTTGAAACAGAATGGATAATGGACTTTTTCAAAAAGATAAAATCAGCCAATCAGTCTCAATCTCTCTCTCACTCTCCAAGGTGTGAAAAACTGAAGTCCATTTTGATTCAGAGGTTCTTACCCTGTCAATTTATTGCTCTGTATCTTGTCTTCTTAATCCGATTGTCCCCATTCTCTTTCAGAGCTAATACTATTATTTACGTTTCAGTTTCATCATGATTAATGTACCCAATTAGGAAAATGTTTAACCTGTGTGCTATGATATATTGATACCGTTTTACTCTCTCCTGAAACTACATCTTAAAAATGTAATAGAGTTTGAGTGTTCCTAAATTTCTTTGCCCATTCATTTACTTGCTGTCTTAGTCATCTAGTGCTGCTATAACAGAAATACTACAAGTGGATGGCTTTAACAAAGAGAAGTTTATTGCCTTACAGTAAAGTAGGCTAAAAGTCCAAATTCAGGGCGTCAGCTCCAGGGGAAGGCTTTCTCTCTGTTGGCCTTCTCATTAATGCTCCCCCGGACTAGCAGCTTCTCCGCACAGGGACCCTGGGTCCAAAGGACATGCTCTGCTCCCGGCACTGCTTTCTTGGTGGTATGAGGTCCCCCCGTCTCTCTGCTTGCTTATTTCTTTTATATATCCAGAGATTGCCTCAGGACACAATCCAACCTTGTAGATTGAGTCCTGCCCCACTAATAAAATTGCCACCCATCCTCCCTCATTAACATATAAGAAAATCACATAATACCAGGAATCATGGCCCAGCCAAACTGACACACACATTTTTTGGGGGATATAATTCAATCCATGACAATGCACCCTTTGGCCCCCCAAAAATCACATCCTTGCGACATGCAAAACGTATTCACCCCATCATATCACAGCCAAAGTCTTAACTCTAAGTCCAAAATCCAAAAATTCCTCTTCGTCTGTGAAATCTAGAATACAAGTTATGTTTCCAGAGGTCCAATGGCAGAACAGGCACAACCTCGACATTTCCATTACAAATGAGAGAAACTGGAGAAGAAGGGATAATAGGCACCAAGCAAGTTAGCAGAACACATTACATTAGCCCTCAAGCTTTGAAAATAAACCTCTGTTCTCTGAGACAATTGACAGAATGGCCCTGCCCTCCAGACTCCAGGTATTGGCCACACTTTCCAGATTCTGAGTGGAGGCCCCTCAGCCCTGGGCTTCAGCTCTGCCTTCCAAGCCCACTGGGACAGCAACTCTGCTCCCTTGGCTTTAGGCTCACCATTCTCCCAGTCCATCTGAGTGGCGACTCCACCCTCAGAAGCACCAGAGGCCGTGGCTCCACTTTTTGAAACCCCTGAGGTCATTGCCATACCTTTTGAGACAGAGGCAGCTCGGCTTCTTGTTTCCCTTGTCTCTTCAGCTTCTGTTTCCTGGTTTCTTGGGCTCTCGGCTCCTCATCTGCCCTACTGCGGCAAGTGTTCCAAAGCTCTGTAGCTCCACCGGTAAGTGCCCGGAGGCACCTCACTCTGCCAGGAAGCCTCCTGGACACAGGCACTCAGCTCCCTTGCTCTGTGGGTCGGCAAGCCTAGCTCCACCGATAAGTGCCCAGAGGCACCCCACTCCGCCAGGAAGCCTCCTGTGCACAGGCACTCAGCTCTCTCGCTCCGTGGGTCAGCTCCAGCGCCGTCTCGTGCTGGTCTTCTTGTTCTGCTGCTGTTGGTTCTCTGCCACTGCAGGTCTTCTGCTGTTGCTGGTCCTCTGCCACTGCCGCTCCTCTATCCATTCATAGTCTCAAAACTGCTTCCACGTTTTAGGTATCTGTTAGAGCAGCACCGCACTCTCTGGGTACCAAATTCTGTCTTAGTCATCTAGTGCTACTATAACAGAAACACCACAAGTGGATGGCTTTAACAAAGACAAGTTTATTGCCTTACAGTAAAGTAGGCTAAAAGTCCAAATTCAGGGCATCAGCTCCAGGGGAAGGCTTTCTCTCTCTGCCGGCCTTCTCATCAGTGCTTCCCCAGGACTAGGAGCTTCTCCGTGCAGGCACCCCGGGTCCAAAGGGCACGCTCTGCTCCTGGCACTGCTTTCTTGGTAGTATGATGTCCCCCTGTCTCTCTGCTCACTTCTCTCTTTTATATCTCAAGAGATTGCCTCAGGACACAATCCAGTCTTGTAGATTGAGTCCTGCCTCACTAACACAACTGCCACCCATCCTCCCTCATTAACATCATAGAGGCAGGATTTACAACATATAAGAAAATCACAGAGTACCAGGAGTCATGGCTCAGCCAACCTGACACTCACATTTTTGCAGGGACATAATTCAATCCATGACACTTGCCTATATCTTAAGGCATGATAACAAAAGACTGATATCAGGTACTTTTTGAAAAAAATAATAAAATGATCTTAATTATTTAAAAACACTTGCACATGTAAGAACATTTGAGACCTGTAGATCAATAGAAAAAAATCTTAGTCTGCAACACACAAGTACATTGAACAGTTTCATCTATTTTGTTCTTTTTTTCTCCATAGGTAATACTGGATTTTTAAATATGCATAATTGATTGATGGATAATTTATATCCCAATAAGTTTTAAAATATAATTTTTGTAATTTCCACTTTGAATGGCTATACCTGGACTTTTAAAATGTCGAGATTTAGGTTGCATCACATTTTCCCCACCTGACAAAAACAAAACAAAATACAGCATTGAAGGCTTTTAATGGAGCCCTCCTTTACTGGGACAGTTCTTAAACATGACCTCTCATTCCAGTGACTTGGGGAGCTTTGCCCACGACACACTCCAAGCCAATTAAATAAAAATCTCTCAGGTGGGAGTTTCTTCAGCTGCACAAGCGATACCAATATGCAACTAAATTTGAGAACATCGCTTTGTAGTAGTGGTTCTCAAACTTGAATGTGCATCACAGTCCCCTCAAGGACTTCATAAAGCACAGTGTTGGGCCCCGTCCGTGGTATTTCTGACTTGGGAGGGTGGGGTGGGCATGATAATGTGCATTTCTAACAAGTTCCTAGGTGATGCTGATGCTGCTAGTCTGGGGACCTCACTTTGAGAACCACGGCATTGTAGAGAGTGATTCCTTTAAGATAGAATTTCCTGAAGGATATTTACAAAGTCTGGAGACAATATCTGGTTTTCTGACAAATGGTCTTAAACTGTTTTCAAGAAAGGGTATACTAATTTATAGTGTCATTAGCAATGTATGGGGTACTTACTTCACTTTGCTGTTAAGTATTATTACTACAGTTGTTATTTTTAGTTTCTGATTTTACAGGCAGGAAATGTTATGTGGAAAAACAGTTTAATTTGGAACCTCACCTGATGTATTAAAGTCAGTTCCAGGTGATTTAAATAGCTAATTGTTAAAACTCAAGCTATACAAAAAAAAAAAAAGACGAGGGCTCTGCTGTGGACATAGGAATTGGTGGTGGGGAGGGAACAAGGCGCTCTCTCAACTAAGGTTAGTAGTTTCTGGGGAACTATTTCTGTCCTGCTTCATTTGGTGCCTCCAGGGCGGGTGCGTTAGAATGGCTTCTTGTGGGCGAATGGATAATTGCCATCCAGATAGTGGTTCTTAATCTTCACAGTACCTCAGAATCACCTATAAGTTCAGATTCAAGTTTATAAAGCTCTCCAGATGCTGCTAGTGGGCAGCAGGAATGAGGACCATTGCTGGCCCAGAGATAAAGACCCTGGCGAGCGTGAGTGGATCGGTGGCACCTCTGAGCCCCGAGAGTCCTGTAGCACCACTCTTGCCCAGCAAGAAGTCGGTAGCAGGAGGGGAGAAAATGAAGGCATGATTTGCTGTGCTTTGTAATCAGAGTTCCACAAAACTTACCGGTGGGAAAGCAGACACGGGATTCCTAGGTGTCTGGGAAGGAGGCTGCTAGATGATCTGGTTGATCTTAACAGCTTTGCAAGAGGCATAAAAAGCCTGACAAGCGCCTGGCATCTTGGTTGCCTCATTACAGGTAGTCCCTGGGCTTGGAGTCTTGAACGTCAGATTCTCAGAGTGCTGGGCTCCCGGCTGGGAAGCAGTGTGTTAGGTCTAGCCCGAGTTTTCACACTACCGTTCTCTTTGAGGGGGGCTCCTGTGCCCCAGGCGGAAAGGGCAGGGCACTGGGAGCACTGTCTCATGTGTTTACTTTTGTCACATAGCCTCTTCATAGCTTCCTGGTCCTTTTCTCTATGGAGAGAACTGAGGGGACCCTAGATACTCACCTCTCAGAGTGAGGGGTGCAAATGCTGTATTTTCTTCACTTCTCTGTAACTTGAACATACAGGTCAGTGTATCAGAGTCTTAGCAAGATAATGCTCCGTCTTAGGGTCCTGAGGAGAATTAAAGTTTGAAATTGTCTGGCATATTGTACATGCTTAAATGCCTTTTTATAAAGGTGAACCAGTGTGTGCCTCAGATTCTCTCTGACCCTAAATGCTGTCCTAGCAAGGTTCTTCTGAACCTCACCTGTTGGCAGGGACAGATTACCCAATAAACAAGGTACGCATGGGCTTATTTGTGTTCACTTAGTAATCTGTGGTGCGCAGTTTCACATAGGTTTCACCACATAGGTTGTGATGATCAAAGATGTGGTGAAACCTATGTGAAATTGTGCACCACAGATTACTAAGTAAACCACAATTAAGCGTGTTGGTACCCTGGCTTGCTGGTTCATCTGCTCCTGCCTGTTGGGAAGGGAGAGTGGAGGAGGAGATTCCTACTGCCGTGATGAGCGGTGTCCTCAGGCTGTGCTGCAGGGCCCATGTCTCCTCCGGTGATAGACACACATATGCAGTGCTTTGCAGGCTCGAAAGCCCCCTCAGTTCACCTTCAAAAACCTTTTAAGAAATGTAGGACATGTTTCGTACCTCAATTTTTTCCACAACGAAGGTGAGGTTTAGACAGATTCTTGACTTCACAGGGCCACACACCTGACAAATGTTAGAGCAGGACTTTAAACCTATGCCCTGAGACTTTCGATTGGATGCTTTCAAACTTTGGTTTGCATCAGAATCACCTGGGGAGCTTGGTAAACCTACACAGGCCCAGCCAGGGCCCGCTGTATGCTTTAGTAGCTCCCCAGGTGCTTCTGATGAAAACAGCGCTTTAGACTTTGCCCACAGTCTGTCATTCTCCAGTGTTACCTCCCACAGATAAGTACAGATGAATGCATGATGTCATCATAGGAGATGAAAAGGGTTTGTCAAGATTTGGAGGCTATGGTGGGAAGGGCTTCAGTCCAGGCATGTTGGTGGGAGAACATGGTCAGTTGAAATCGGCATTCAGGAGCCTGTAAGGAAAGCAATACCATGGAAAGATCATAGAAAGCTGGACTAGAGCTGGACCATGGATATCCCTGAATTTGGCCTAAGGATCAGATCTGAGCTACATCTCTAGCCTCAGGTGACTGGCTAGGTGACCATAATGCTGAGATTGAGTTTAGCAATAAAACATTCCTTATTTCGTGGTAGGCATTGATGAGACTGAAGTGGTAACTTAGATTAACACACTCTCTCTCTCTATTCTCCCACTTAGTTTGGCTTCAGATAGAAGAGCTGGACACAGGCAAGGAAAGAAGCAATGGCCTCCTGGGGACAAAGCCAGGTCCCTGGACAAGAAGAGCCTATTCTAAAGGCCCCTGATGAGAAGTCTGCTGCCCTCAGCTCTCCTAGGAAGACAGACCATGTTCCTGGGCAGGAATCCAGCTCCGGAAACCCTGGCATCAGGAGCGTAAACATGGCCCTGGATTCCTCTGTGATGTCTGGGGCAAGCTCGGGACCTTCTTGGGCCTTGCCCAGTTCACCCTCTTCCACTGGCAGCCCAGGAGTCCAGTCTCAGACTCCTCTGTCACTTCCAGCATTTGCTCCCAGTGTCTCCCTTTTGTCTAGGGACCAAGGGAGTCAGAACCAAAACCCAGTCCCGGGACAGGCCTCTCTTAGGTCCCTGACTGACTCCTACAGGGAAGACATAGGGCTCTCTCAGCAGCTCGACCGTAAACTCCTGCAGCAGTTGTTGCAGGAGTGTCCCGAGTGGGAACAGCTATTGAATCCAACGTTCAGGACTCTTCTACAGAATTTTCTAAAGTCCCAGCGCTCCAAGAATCCCCAGGAGATACTTCTTGGCCTGAGAGAGCCACAGTCAGAAATGAGGAGGCTGCTCCAAGAGCTGCTCCGACAGTTTCCTTCTTGGCAGCTGCTCTTAGATCAGAGCCTCAAGAGGATACTTCAGCAATACCGTTCATCCCAGGGCCAGCCGCCTGGCCAGCGAGGGCCGCAGGGGCAGGTGGTGCAGTCCTGTCTGCCCACGTCCCAGCAAGGGCAGCAGCAGACCCAGCTACCGCAGCCTGGCCAGCGAGGGCTGCAGGGGCAGGTGGTGCAGTCCTATCTACCCACGTCCCAGCAATGGCAGCAAAAGCTGCCTGGCCAGGGAGGGCAGCAGGGGCAGATGCTGCAGACCTATCAGCCCCTGTCCCAGCAAGGGCAGGAGAAGCAGCAGCAGCCTCAGGGCCAGCAGCCTGGCCAGGGAGGGCAGCAGGGGCGGATGCTGCAGGTCTATCTACCCACATTCCAGTATCAGCAGCAGCCCCGGGGCCAGCAGCCTGGCTGGGGAGGTCAGCAGGGGCAGATGCCGAAGACCTGTTGGCCCAGCTCGCAGCAATGTCAGCAGCAGCTGCCTGGCCAGGGAGGTCAGCAGGGGAAGATGCTGCAGTCCTCTCTGCCCACCTCCCAGCAAGGGCAGCAGCAGCAGCAGCCACCCCAGGGCCAGCAGCCTGGCCAGGGAGGTCAGCAGGGGAAGATGCTGCAGTCCTATCTGCCCACCTCCCAGCAAGGACAGCAGCAGCAGCAGCCGCCCCAGGGCCAGCAGCCTGGCCAGGGAGGTCAGCAGGGGAAGATGCTGCAGTCCTATCAGCCCACCTCCCAGCAATGTCAGCAGCAGCAGCAGCCTGGCCAGGGAGGGCAGCAGGGGAAGTCCTATCAGCCCCTGTCCCAGCAAGGGCAGCAGAAGCAGCAGCAGCAGCCTGGCCAGGGAGGGCAGCAGGGGAAGATGCTGCAGTCCTATCTGCCCACCTCCCAGCAAGGGCAGCAGAAGCAGCAGCAGCCCCAGGGCCAGCAGCCTGGCCAGGGAAGGCAGCTGGGGCAGGTGCTGAAGGTTTATCTGCCCACATTCCAGTATCAGCAGCAGCCCCAGGGGCAACAGCCTGGCCAGGGAAGGCAGCAGGGGCAGATACTGCAGGTCTATTTGCCTACATTCCAGTATCAGCAGCAGCCTCAGGGGCAACAGCCTGGTCAGGGAAGGCAGCAGGGGCAGATGCTGCAGGTCTATCTGCCTGTGTTTCAACAATGGCAGCAGCAGCCCCAGGGCCAGCAGCCTGGCCAGGGAAGGAGCCAGGGGCATATGCTTCAGGCCTACTGGCCCACATTCCAGTATCAGCAGCCCCAAGGCCAGCAGCCTGGCTGGGGAGGGCAACTGGGGCAGATGCTGCGGGTCTACATGCCCACGTCTCGGCAGCGGCAGCAGCCTGGCCAAGGAGGGCAGCAGGGGCAGATACTGCAGACTTACTGGCCTGTGTCCCAGCAATGGCAGCAGCAGCCCCAGGGCCAGCAGCCTAGTCAGGGAGGACAGGAGGGGCAGATGCTGCAGACCTACCAGGCCCTGTCCCAGCAGCGGCAGCCGCCGCAGCAGCCCCAGGGCCAGCAGCCTAGTCAAGGAGGGCAGCAGGGACGGATGCTGCAGTCCTATCTGCCCACGTCCTAGCAATGGCAGCAGCAGCAGCCTTAATTGGATAAGCAGCCACAGATGCTACAGGCCTGCGTGTCCACATTCCAGTATCAGCAGTAGCTCACCTCGTAAGACCGGCAGCCATGGTTGCAGATTCATCCTCTATCCCAGGGCAGTGGTGATTGAAGATGAGCACGCCAGCTCGGCGTTAGTCCCTAATACTGGAGCACTTGATGTGATTGCCTCATCAGTAGTCCCTAAATTAGCATTCCTTTTTTGAGACTGCTTTCCAGATACATAAACCCACACGAATGAACATTGCCACCCTCTTGTGCAGCTGTGGAATTGATAGCAGCACTTGGTAATCTCTAAAATCGTGAAGAAACTGCGTTTTCTGGAAATTCCAAAGCCACTTCAGCAGACCCAGAAACGGCTTTGTATTGGCTGCAAAACCTTCGATGATCTCAACCCCAGGACTACTAGGTTCTTCCCCATCGGAAGGTCTGGACACCATCTCTGAGGCAGAAACGGGCATACGAGCTTCCAGAGAAGGGTGACTCTGCTGCCATGGTCAGCTTTCCAGGCTACTGAGTGCAGGAGGGTCCTGGTTAACTGTGGGACAAGGTTAGGGTCATGCTGAAGTGCACCTAGATGAAAACATTCATGAGATTCAAATTTTTTAAGGGATCGCTTGCTCTCTCTAGTCCCCACACCCTTAGCACTGCATCTCCGTAGGGGTAGTGGGACACACATGGGGCCTGTCATTGCTGCCGTTTTATTAAAGTGCCATTTTATTGTTGCACAGATTAAATTTTAAGCACTAATGGAGTGCGAGTGTTTTGATGAACAAGGTCATAAAAAGCAGAATACATCCTCAGTTATTCTCCTAGTGTCTGAAAAAGCATGATGATTGTAACTCTTACTTCCAGGAGAAATCATTGAAAAGTTAACCTTGAACACTGAGTAGAACCAGTATTTATGAACCTGAACTAAGGGATTTAGCTCAGGGTGAGGATGCAGGTTAACATTGTAGCTTTCATTTTTTCTAGTGAATAAAGTCGTTAACATGTTTTTTTTTCTGAGTCTTTCCATTCCCTTGCTTCTCCGTGTTCCCACCATATTAGGATTCAGAAATAGCTACTCTTCAGCTTGGCATTGGGAGCCCTCTTTTTTTTCCTTGTGGACTTATCTTCCAAGCCTTGTCTCCCTTTCCTTACACGTCAGCTAAATGGATCCGATGGATGAGTCTCGAGCAAAGTGTGTCACTGTTCATCTGTGCCTTTCCTCGTGCCTTCCCTTCAACCAGGGTTATTTTTATGCTCTGAAAACACAAAACCTGAAGACTCATAATTTAATTGCTGAAAGTCGTAGAACCTGTTTTCTGTGCCTATATATGAGGGTTGTTTATTGCACATTATAAGAAGTCTGTAGAATAAACTTCTAAGTGTTCTGTTTCTTCTATTATTAAATATGGCTGCCTGAAAATTATCGATCAATTTCTATTTGCGCAAGTAAGGAAGGTTAAGCCATGGAAACCAGTATTGCTCCAGAAAAATTAACAGCTGTATCAAGAACTGAAAAATTGTTCAGCACAAGTGGACACACACCAGGTATAAAAAATCCAACCATGTGTTGCAGGATAATTTATTTCAAAATGTTCCAAGAGGGGTGCTCACTGCAAGGATTTGTTCCCCATAGGAGATAAAGCTTATAGTGACCCTGTTAACTATGAATGGGTAAGTAGGGATAAAGAAATAAAGGACAAACTGACTGGATATCCTGTGAACAGGCTTGGTGGACACAGAAGTGGAGAGACTACTTGCATTTTTTACGACAAACTTTTTATTGAAGTATAACATACCTAGAGAAAAGTGCTGAAATTGTAAGTGTACAGTTCAATGAATATTCACAAAGTGAACACGCCTGTATAACCACCACTCAGTTCGAGATAACAATATCACCAACACTACAGCAGCCACCTTCATGCCCTCTCCCAGTTCCTTACCCCTCCCACGTTAACTCATATCCTGACTTTACCTCCATGGATTATTTTTGCCTGTTTTTGATGCTAAAGCTCAACAGCCAAATACCACCAAGGGCAAACTGTAGTCCAACAAATTTAGGCTTACTGGCTTGCTGCAGCAATGGAGGACACCTCAGGGGAACCAGCGAGTGCATCTTGTAAAAAGAGGGAGCCCGGAGAGGTTTACATAGGCTTGGGCTTAGGCTGAATAATTCTGAAGAGAAGCTAGTGGGAAGTGGGGATCATTTCTAAATTGGTTGCTGTCATGAGGTGAGGGCAGTTTAGGTATCTCGGTAATGTTTGTTCAGCAGGTGGGGAGAGCAAAGCAGGATTGGGACATCATTGGAAAAACAACCAGTAGTAACTCAAAGGAGGAGGTTGTTAGGACACTTCACATATGCAGCATAACCTTACCCTTGGGGGAAATGTTTTCTGTTAACTTTGCAGCAGGCTTTACCTGGTATCAGAGATCACAGATGGCAGGGCTGGGTTTTTACTTGTCTCCAGCTGATTTTTACTTGGTATAGGACTGATTTTTCTCATCTGGTATAAATAAAATCAAACAGTATGTACTTTCTTTCACGTCTGGCTTCAACATTTTGTGAGATTCATCACTACTATTGCATGGGATTGTGGATCGCTGCTTATTAATGCATTACAATATTCTACCATGTGAACATACCAGAGTTGACTCATTCTGCTGTGGATGAGCACTAGAGAATGTTCAATTCTTGGCTCCAACAAGTAGTGCTGCTTGAACATTCTAGTACATTAGATGACTATATGGACCCACTTCTCTTGGGCATATGACAAGAATAAAATTGCTGGGTCATACTGTATGCATATATTCAGCTTTAGTAGATTCTGCCACTGTTTTCCAAAATGATTGCCTCAGTTTATATTCTCACCAGCAGTGTATGAGAGCTGCAGATTCTCACCAATGCAGGTATAATCTGCTTTTACCTTTTAGCCATTATGGTGGATGTGTCATACTGCATTGTGGTTTTAATTTTCTTGATGACTAATGAAGTAGAGTATTTCTTCATGTGTTTATTTGGATATACTTGTTTTCTGTGAAATGTTTAAGATGACCATTTTTCTACTGGGGGCTGTCAGCCTTTATCTTACTAATTTGTAGGTGTTATTTGTATATACGCAATATAAGACCTTTGTCAGATGTAAGCATTGGAAATAGCTTCATCTGTGGCTTTCCTTTTTATTAATACTATCTTTTGCACAAAAATATTGTGTTCCAATTTAACATTTTTTTCCCTTCATGGTTAGTGTTCGTTTTTTTTTTGGCCTGTTCTAGGTCATGAGGTGATTCCTCTACATTTTCTACTAAGAATATTTTAAAAGTCTTTCACATTTTGATTTGCAGTTCACAAAAATTTCTTATTGTGGGCACTGTGATCTAAAGATCAAGAGTCTTTTTTTCCTCATATAGTTGTCCTATTGACATGGTTTAATTGGTTTGAAAAGACCTGCCTTTCCTCACTGCACTGCTATGTCACTGTCATAACAGATTGGAGCTCCGTAGTCCTATTGATCTGTTTATTCCTGTGTCAACGTTATATCTTAATAGTATGTCTTTATAAGAAATCTTAATATCAGGCAGTATTCTTATTCAAGATTGTCTTGGCGCTTTGCATTTATCGATTGTAAAATCAACTTGACATTTAAAAAAACAAAAAAACCTAATGGGACGTTACTGGAATTGCTTTAATCAAATTTAAGTAAATTTCATAGGAGCTGACATCTTTTGCTATTGACAACATAGTATGTTCCCTTCACTTATTTAAATCTTCTTTAATTTCACAGAGTGTTTTGTAGTTTTCAGTGCTACCATATTTTCTTTTGTATTTGTTACTGGTATACATAAATGTAACTGATTATACATATATTGATCTTGTCTCCAGAGACCCTGAATAATTGACTATTAATTCTAAAATTTGTAGGTTCACTTATATTTTGTATTTAGACAAATATGTCATTTACAAATGAGAGTTCGTTTTCTTTCTTTCCAATTTGTTAGGCCTTTTATATCTTTATCCTGCCTTATTGCACTGGACATAACCATATGTTTAATAGAAGAGTTGGCAGCATCCATCCTTATGTTATTTTCTCTTTCTGAAAGAACAAAGTCAATAATTTACCATTAAGTATAATGTTTGCTGTAGTTTCTTAAGGTGGGAGTTCAGATCACAGATTTGGGATTTTTTTCTTATCGGAGTACTTAATGAGCTTTAGCTGCATCCCTCAAATGTTGATGTATCTTCATGCAGTTGAAAATGTTTTCAGATTTTCCTTGTTACTTCTTTAGCCCATGGCTCATTTAGAACTGTTGTTTAATTTCCAAATATCTGAGGATTCTTCAGTTATCTTTGTTATTGATTTCTTGTTTGTTCAGGTGACAACATAATTTGTATGATTTTAATCCTTTTTATTGACTTCTTATAGCCTATAATATGTGCATTTGAAAAGAATGTATATTGCTGTTATTGGGTGGAATGTTCTATAAATGTCAGTCCAGTTAGTTGACAGTGCTGTTCAAGTCTTCTATATATTTATTTATTTGTTTGTTTTATTGATTGATTTTCTACTTTATATATATATAATTGATTTTCTACTTGTGCTACCAGTTAATGTTCAAGTATCTTACTATAATTGAGGATTTTCCTACTTTATCAGGTTTTATTTCATGAATTTTAAAGCTCTGTTATATGTATATTGGAACTAGAACATAGCTGCTTTACTGTTGGACTCTCAAATGCCACAATAGAGGTTTCTCCCTTGGGACCACTCAATTTCTGCAGAGAAGAAACTTCCTTTCTCTTGCCTGGAAGGTAAATCCATATAGAAAGCAAACAGTATCCATTTGATAGGTAAGAATTTCAAGCATTGGTACCACAAATCTGATGAGCGCCTAATCTCTAAAATCTACAGGATACTATAAAACCTCAACAACAAAAAGACAACCCAATTAAAAAATAGGCAAAGAATATGAACAGGCACTTCACCAAAGAAGACATTCAGGCGGCTAACAGACATATGAAGAAATGCTCGCAATCATTAGCCATTAGAGAAATGCAAATCAATACTACAATGAGATACCATCTCACCCCAACAAGGCTAGCATTAATCCAAAAAAAAAAAAAAAAAACAAAATAATAAATGCTGGAGAGGTTGTGGAGAGACCAGAACACTATACACTGTTGGTGGGAATGTAAAATGGTACAACCACTTTGGAAATGGATTTGGTGCTTCCTTAAAAAGCTAGAAATAGAAGTCCGTATGATCCAGCAATCCTACTCCTTGGAATATATCCTAAAGAAATAAGACCCATCACACAAATAGATACATGTACACCCATGTTCACTGCAGCACTGTTCACGACAGCAAAAAGATGGAAACAACCTAGGTGTCCATCGATGGATGAATGGATAAATTATGGTATATTCGCACAATGGAATACTACACAACAATAATGATGAATCCATGAAACATAACATGGAGGAATCTGGAAGGCATTATGCTGAGTGAATTTAGTCACAAAAGGACAAATATTGTATAAGACCACTATTATAAGAACTCAAGAAAAGGTTTAAACACAGAAGAAAACAGTCTTTGATGGTTACAATGATGGGGAGGGAGGATGAGGGTTATTTACTAACTAGATAGTAGGTAAGAATTAGGTGAAGGGAAGGATACACACTACAGGGGAAGTCAGCACAACTGGACTAAACCAAAGCTAGGAAGTTTCCTGAATACAACCAAACAGTTCGAGGGACAGAGTAGAAGGGGTGGAGGTCTGGGGACCATGGTTTCAGGGGACATCTAGGTCAACTGGCATAACAGTTTATTAAGAAAATGTTCTGCATCTCATTTTGGTGAGTGGCATCTGGGGTCTTAAAAGCTGGTGAGTGGCCATCTAAGATGCATCAATTGGTCCCAACCCACCTGGAGCAAAGAAGAATGAAGAACACCAAAGACACAAGGAAAATATTAGCCCAAGAGATAGTGCCACATAAAGCAGAGACTTCATAAGCCTGAGACCAGAAGAACTAAATGGTGCCCAGCTACCACCGACGACTGCCCTGCCAGGGAACACAACAGAGAGTCCCTGACGGAGTAGGAGGAAAGGGGGGTGCAGGAACTCAAATTCTAGTTAAAACAGACTTAAATGCTTTGAGACTAGAGGGACCCTGGAAGACATGGCTCCTGGACTCTCTTGTCAGCCCAAAACTAAAACCATTCCTGAGGCCAACTCTTCAGATAAAGATTAGACTGGACTGTGGGACATAAAATGATAACTCACAAAGAGTGCTGCTTAGCTCAAGTAGATCCATGAGACCAAATGGGCAGCTCCTGTCCAGAGGCAAGATGAGAAGGCAGAGAGGATCAGGAGTTGGTTGAATGGACACGGGAGATCCGAGGTGGAGAGGAGGAGTGTGCTGTCAGTGCAGGGAGAGCAACTAGGGTCACATAACAATGTGTGTATAAATTTTTGTATGAGAAACTAACTTGAATTGTAAACTTCCACCTAAAGCACAATTAAAAAAATTTCAAGCACTGGAAAAGTTAATCTCCAGTACACAACAAATACTAAATAATCTGTAACCTAAAACCTTTGCTATGCTAGTAACAGAATTATCAATTGCATATGATGGGTAATTAATGAGACTATCCAAAACCATCAACTCAAATCAGTGAGTACTAATAAAGCATCAAGTTGGATGAACCCCTGAACTCTGAAAAGGAACCATTTTTCAGCAATCCTAAGATACATTTTTTGTTTTCATCTTCACATTTCTGAAACAGGTGTGTTTTAGAACTAATGGTATGTAATTTAATTGCCAATATTTTATTTTTTAGTATACATAGGTTTCTTTTTATAATTCATGGTATCTTAAGATCTGATGAAATGTAACATATCTCCTGTTGTTCTTCCTGCATTTTTGTGCATGAGTCCCTCTTTTTCCAATCTATTGGTTTCCACAGACTTCCCTTCTATAATCAGAGAAATGCTCCCCAAGGACTTTGATCACATTTAAATAGTACTAAAGAAGGAAATGCATAAGAGAGAACATTAAAAATAAAACATAGTTAAAAACATTGATAAGGCATAGATCAAAGGAAATTGAGAAAAACAGATTATTTTAATACCCATTTGAGACTCAGATTTCAGACCTATCCTCTGGCTTTACTGTATATGGATCCTAGTGGTACTTATTTGGCTCCAAATCCCCATTAGATTTATATAACACCAGCCGATTAGAAGATATATGTTAAAAAGTCAAACCCATAAGAATAGATGTTCAGGCACAATCTTATAAAAGGGTTGGAGAAACCGGGCGTGGGGGGGCATTCATTATTTTAGAGATCACGGAAACAGAATCACATCATTTATGAGACTGCCTCATAGTACCCAAGCAAGCAATGAGGGATATTATGCAATACTAAAGAGCAAATGCTGAGTCATCACCCTAAATCATCACCATATGTCATGCTCAGAGTTGGAGTCATATATTAAGGGAATATCTCTTGAAGAAAGGCAAATGTCTTACTTTTTCATACCTTATTAGAAATTAGCTATGCTCCCCCTGAATTAATGGTTCTATGTATGATGCCTCCCCCTGCTTATTCCCAGTTGGCTGCCTAAGGTTACCTCTGGTCTAGATGTATACTCTTGGTTGCAGTCCCTCCTTCCCAAGTTAATACAGTATCCATATCTTCCCTGTCTGGTATTTTTTATATATGGATACTAGTATTTGGGGAAAGACTGGGATATAGAATACTAGGCAACCTCTTCAGCACTGCCCGAGGAATCATTAACCTTTGTTTAGAAAATCAGGGCTGCAATTTGGAGCTCACTGTCTCGTAACTTTCAATTTAGTTATGTATTTGAATTTTCTACCCTCAGCTGTTGCATGAACTTTAGTAACTCCTAGGAGATGAATGCCTAACTCTGAGGTACCGATCCCCACATCCAGTTCCACCCGTAATACCCAATGATAAGTCTGCCCTTCCCAAACATACTCTCTAAATACAGTTCTTAAGTATGTTAAAAAAAAAACCTTAAATTGTCTCTCTTTCATGCAAACTTCCCTGATCATTCTAACTGGGTGGTTCTATTTTGTACAATAGTACTTTATGCCTTGAATGAAAAAAACAAAAATCTGTGTAGCTATTTTTATATGATGTACTTCTAGCCAAATATAAAAATTGTACAAATATGTGTCAGATGTCCACAGTGAATTCTAAGGAGGCTGGGGATGCTGTAAAAAGTCAAATGACTATTTTGGGGTACTATACATCAAATATTATAAAAAGAGGTAAGCTGAAAAGAAAAATATCAAACTTTTCCTTTGTTTTGCTTAGTATAGAACATGGTGGAGAAGAAGATTAAGGAAACAAGATAGAAAAGTGTTGAGAGGAATTAAATATCCTTAAATATATTTCACTTGACATGTTTCAACATGGTGTATGTACCCTACTTGGCTTTAGTTTGGGGGAGGTCACCTGACGTCGTGAGATTTGGAAGTACACCAGTAAATTAGCCACACCTAGGAAAAAGAACTACTTATATTCCTGAGGAGTCACTGGGTGGTACAAACGGTTCATGTGCTTGGCTGCTAACTGAAAGGCTGGAGGTTTGAGTCCACCCAGAGGCACCTTAGAAGAAAGGCTTGGAGATTTACTTCTGAAAAAAAGCAGCCACTGAAAACGTTATGGAGCCTAGTTCTACTCTGACACACATGGGGTCACCATAAGTGAGAACTGATGAGACGACAGTTGTCTTTTATGTTCCTGAACAGTTGCTTCAGGGAGGAGGGAGGGATACTCAACATCCTGCCAAAATAGTGTATGGGGATGTACTACATGACTAATTATTCCATTCCTTGTTGTGTAGCTGCAGCCTGTTATGTATTTTTGCAATAAACCCAAGAGTTTCCATGTCCATCATACTGCCAACCACCCCCTCAGCCTAAAACTGGCATATTACACAATCAGTTTAGAGTGCGCTACTCAGGGCCAGAAGGAAGTATGGAAAACCACAAGGCACGTGATTTGAGGAGACACCAGAGTTCCAATTTGTTAGAGAATGTGAGCAAGGGAACCATGTCCTGGTTGGACAAATATAAAGTTCTCCTGGTTAAAAATGTTGGGCAGGATGTGTAGCTCTAGTAACACTGGCTCAATTATTGAGTACAAGTGTTTTCACTCTCTTCATCTGAGGAACCACAGCAATCTATTCTTTGTATAGCATAAAAAGTGCTTGGTACTTAAATTACTTTTAAAATAAATGAATGCTTTTCAGTGAAGGAACATATCTGAATAATCTTCACTATTTCTCCCCTTTGTAGAACATAAAGGTAAGAGTGTTGTTAAAAATATTTAAGTCTTTACAGTACAAGCACTGACTGAAGACCTTAGTGGGCTCACATCATTTAACAGGTATCTTTTCTGTGAACCCGCTGGTGGATGTGAAGGTTGGAGCTCTGGCTGAAGCCCTTTCCACACTTGCTACACTCATAGGGCTTCTCTCCAGTATGTACTCTCTGATGAATGAGGAGTTTGGAACTCTGGCTAAATCCTTTCCCACACTTGCCACAATGATAGGGCTTCTCTCCAGTGTGGACTCGGAGATGGATGCGAAGATCTGAACTCTGACTGAAGCCCTTCCCACACTCATAGCATTGGTAAGGCTTCTCTCCGGTGTGTATGCACCGATGAATATGAAGGTTTGAACTCTGACTGAAGCCCTTCCCGCACTCTCCACATTTGTAGGGCCTCTCTCCTGTGTGGACTCGCTGGTGGATGTGTAGGTTAGAGCGCTGACTGAAGCTCATACCACACTCACCACACTCATAGGGCTTCTCTCCAGTGTGTACTCGCTGATGGATGTGCAGTTTGGAACTCTGACTAAAGCCCTTCCCACACCTGTCACATTTATAAGGTTTCTCACCTGTATGAACTGCATGATGAATGAGTAGACTTGAGCTTCTTGTGAAGCCCTTCTCACACCTGTCACACTTATAAGGTTTCTCATCTGTATGGACTGCTTGATGAATGAGGAGACTCGAGCTCCTTGTGAAGCCCTTCCCACACTGCTCACATTTATAGGGTTTTTCTTCTGTGTGGTCTCTCTGATGACGTAGTAGTTCTGAGCTCTGACTAAAGTCCTTACCACACTGAACACATTTATGTAGTTTCTCTTCTGAGCGGATTCTCTCATATGGATGAACCTTTGGGCTGATCTTAAGTATTCTTCCACAGTCATTACAGTTACAAAGTTTCTCATTTATATGAGCCTTCTGATGACAATAACTGACAAACTGTGATTTACAACCATAAATGCCTTTATGGGTATAGTCAAAGGGATCCAAGGATTCTTTCAACTGGCTATTGTGGCAGATTGCCTCACCACTGAACAATGGAGGGACCAGTTCTGTTACATCTGACAGAAGTTTAACTTGAAGGTTGTCTGAACAATGGTCCATGGGAGGACTTTCCCCCCATATCACTTTTCTCTGAGTACTTTCTTCAATTACAAAGAGACTTTTGCTTTCCTTAGAATCCTGTGGCTCATTCTTACAGAACTTCACCGAAGAGTCCTGTGTGGACATTTGGCTTGGGACTTTCAAAGACAGATATTCTTCATTTTCCTTTTTTTTTAAATCATCACTTTGAAGAGTTACCATGTTCTTATTTCTAGAAATACGAGAAGAAGCTTCTCTCCACTTTTGACAAGCGGAATGATCTAGTTCTGGGTCTTCATACACTTCCTCTTGAAGATTCACAATATAATCCTGACTCCCAGTTATTGTATTAGCCATCTTTTCCAAAATTAGCCAGTAGGAAAGCTCTTCATGTAAAAGATCCCTAAGTCCTTTCTCTTGAAGAGTCTCTACAGAATTTTCATTCAGTTCTCCTAGGGAACAAGAGAATTCAGTGATACAAATGAATAAAATGTAGATGTAAGATTTCAGGAGCGGCTAAGGCCTGAAGACTTACTAACTAGGAAATGTTAAGTTTCTTGTCCTTATAGTCATATTCTTTGGGTTAATGTCAGGGAGAGAGAAGGCTTGGGTACGTAAGACAGGAATTCCTTCTCTGTTCTTAAGTGTAGTCAGTAAAAAGTATTCCTCCCCTAATCCTGCAGAAGGCTATGAATCCTACACCTTTGCCACAAATAACATTTCATTTCACTGCATTAAAGTTGCATTTAATTGGTAATCTACTCTAATAGGTATTGGGGATCCACGGAGAAAAACTGAAATTCTTTTGCTTAGCAAGCTAGAACTTGATGAGAAGACACACAAGTATATCAACAAAGATAACACAATGTAAGTGCTATAACAGGTGTATGCACAGCCAGTATGGGCGCAAAGAACGGGACACTCAACCCAAACTAGAGGGCCTTGGAGAAAATTTCTGGGAGAAAATGACAGAAAAAAATAAGTGAAATGTGGAGCGAGACTATGACACACTTAGGAAAACTACAAGAAGCTTCTTATGAAGGATATAATACAAGTAAAAGTGGTAAAGAATGTGCCCTGGAGAGGAAGGGAGGAGCTAGAACGAAGGGCTTGCTGTGTAATACTAAGAATTTAGGGCTAAATCCCTCAGGGGATTTAAAGAAAAGCTAGTGTGTGAGTGTGTGGGTGTGTGCTATCGAGTCGACTCTGACTCATAAAAACCCAACAGGACAGAGTAAAACTGCCCCATAGGGTTTCCAAGGCTGTAATCTTTATGAAGCAGAGGGCCACATCTTTCTCCCATGGAGCCGCTGGTGGGTTTGAACCACCGACCTTTTGGTTAGCAGCTGAGTGCTTAACCACTGCACCACTAGAGCTCCTTTTAAAATGTTACAGGATTTAAATTAGGAGTAGAATGACTAACTTTGTAGCTTATAAACACCATTGGAAGACAGCAGGACTTTGGGTAGAGAGAAAATTACAGACTGTAGGAGCAAATCAGAAGAAAAATTATAAAAGTGATGGCTACAGAAAGAAATTAAAAGTACACTGAGGTATCATTTTCCATCTGTCACACTGGCCAGAACTTGTTAGTCTGAAGACACACATTGCTTGTTGAGTGTAAATTAGTATCACCACCCCCCACCCCATTAAGGACATTTTGACAATTACCAAAATTGCAAATGTACACACTACTCAGCATTCCAGTTTGGGATTTTACTCTTCAGATTTCCATGCACAGTTGTGAAATGATATTTACACAAGATTACTCACTGCAGATTGTTTGTAATAGCAAATGACCAGAACCTGGGTAGAGAAGAGTTAAGGACATGGAAGAAACTTTTCATTGTGCACTTTTTCATACTTTTTTAACCATGTAAATGTATTTTTTAAAATAAAAAGAAACAGCTACATAAGCATATCATTTGGAAATATGAAATATACACAATAAGGAACAGCTGAAAGGATTAAAACTGACTGCTTTTGAGAAAACAGATGTGGTAGGTGGAGGACCAGAGAAGGGACTACTGGTTTTTGTTATAAGCCTTTTGACGTGATACGTGATTTACCTATGTGAATGTACTACTTTGTTTACAAATTTTAAAAGTAATGGCAAAAGGAAAATATAAAAGAAAAACATTTAGTTTGGAGCAATTAAATCATGAGGTGGGCCAAAGTTGTTAAATGGTCAAAGGATATTGCTCCAGTATCCTTACTGTACAGTACTTGAGAACGGCTAGTGGTTATAGAAATTGCAAGGATATGAAAATCAGTGGGGAAGGGACTGTATTAATGGTACATTTTGTAAGTAGCAACGAAACTGTGAAATTAGGTTTTTTAAATATTTAAAATAATATGAAAAACGAGTGGGTAGTATTAGGAGGAAATGCCGACATGATCAGAAAAAGGATCTTATTATAGGGAGTTAATCAGACATAAAAAAAAATCCTACAAAATACTACATAAAACAGCAAGTTGAAAAATTCATACAGTATAATCCAGTATTTTAACACATATTTGTAATGTACACATGTATGTATGAAGTACACAGAAAAAAGGGAGTACATAAACTATTATTAGTGATTTCACTTAATATTATATTTCAGTATTGTTTGTATTTTGGAGACTTTTTATATTTTACTTGTATAAAAAAATACTGGACAACTTATGTTCAATTTTATATCAATAAAAATGAAAACTTAAAGCACAGTTTGAGATTGGAAGCCATATCCTACTTCATTTCTGCCCCTCTGTGAACCATGCTCTACAAAACAGCCACAGTGATACTGGGTAAATCAGAGCACATCACTCCCCTGTTCCAATGGCTTCCCACTGAACTTTGAATAAAATCTAAACTTTTTACCAGTGCCTTCAGTGCCACGATATGAGCCGGGCCTTCCATACCACTTCTTCCCACTCCATTCTTCCCAGATGCTCCCTGTGTGCTAGCCATACTCCTTCTTCCAGGTCTTAGGGTCTTCTACTGCACTATTCCCTCTTCCTGGAATATTCTTCCTCTCATTAGTCACCTGCTTGATGCCTATTGATCCTTTAGATCTCAGTCGAAATGTCACTTCACAGGCTTTGCCTGAAACTCTAAATGACACACACATCACCGTCATCCCATCAATGCCATCATTTTCTCAGAGTGCTGCTATACCCTTTGTAGGACTTAGCAGATTTAGAGTCTGTTTACTTAATGTCTCTCCCACGAGACTGTAAGAAATATTTCTTCTCTGCTAAAGTATTATCAACAATTATTAAATACTGTGTACACAGCACTAGAAGTATTAGAAACATTGCTTTCCCTCTAGGAACCCGGCTGGAAACAAGGGAAACACATCAGTCACAGATCCAATGGGTTAAAAAAAAAGCATACAAAACAATATGTAATCAGGTCTGAGACTGGGAAATAGAAAGCTCTTAGAACAAGGGGTCAACTGGAAGAGGTGATCAAAGGCTGCACCCAGGATATGGACTTCGAAAAAACTCTTAAAGAACAAAATTAATTAGAAACTAAAACTTGGTATAATTGAAGACTCCAGAGCAAGGACGCATGGAGGACCTTAGGAACAGGCTTAGGTGGAAAGGTGGGTAAGCTTGGGTAGCAGAAACAGTGCTCTCTAGGGTACAAAAGCCTCCAGAGCCAGGCAGAGAGTTTAGATGCTCTACACCAGCGACTAAAGCTAATTCCCATTTTTATCCAAAATGGTATGTTTAAGGGAGACAAGTCTACTTGCAACATCTGACTGGGGCTTGAAAAATGATGTCAACAAACTTGTTTATTTTTTACCATAACTCAAGCATTAAGTGGATCCATTTTAGGGTGAAATCTGTGGGAATTAAGAGTGTTAATAAATTTAAAAGAATTTAAAACCAAAAAGAATTGATGAGATTTGGAGATGCTGAATATGAGAGAGAAACCTAACAGTGGCTTACTTCTAAACTAGGAGACTGGAAGAACAACTTTTATATTGACAAAAGTGGGAATACAGGAAGGGAAGTTAAAAAGGAGAATAATTTTTTAAATTCTCAACACGCTGAATTTGAAGTGACATTGGATATTCAAGTGCATATTATTTCACAGCCAAGAAAAAAACAAAGGGAATAGAGTTTAATAGAAGGATAAGAAAGAGAGACACCAGGGTTATGAAAACAGAAAGGTTAGGTGAAGCCATTTAAACGTACGCTAGCGCTTGAGAGACGCAGCCGAGTGTACACAGACAGCGTGCACTCTCAGCAGGAGAAATACTGCCCCAGACAGGTGGACAATGCTTCAGGGGAGGCATGGAATCTTAGCTATTAGGAATGCTCTGTGGCCCTCCAAAACTCAATCCCACCTGACAAATCTTATTCCTTACCATTTAGTTTCTCTCATGAGGGAGAACTTTGTGTCCTTGGGCAGGGGGGTGATAATTAAAAAAAAAAAAAGGTTGAGAAACACAGTAATGGAAAAGCAAAGAGCCCATTGGGATTTTTATAGACAGAGAAGCTAGGGAATGCAGAGAAAAGGAGTAAGAGAGAGGCTTACTAAGATTTCATTTAAGTCAAAAAAGAATTTCAAGCACCATCAAAACCATCAGAAAAACTGCTAACAATAAATACTCTGAAAGAAAAATTAAAAGCAGAAAAAATTCTGAAAGGGAAAAAGTTCACTGGTGACCTACAACTGAGTAATTCTGGTAAAAGACAGAGAAAACCCAACAAGTTTATATAAAGAAAATGGAAGCCCCGACTCTCACCAGGGGAGGTAATCACTTCGTAGAGGTCTCCTCACTGCCCAGCTTAGCAAATAATGGCCAGAGAGAGCCGCAATCACTGAGGGACTGGGCTATGGACCACATGTGTACCGAAGCAGGGAAGAAAAATCCTGAAAGACACGATTACTGGCTATTTCTCTTCAGGCCTTTGTATCTGTATTTTATTATAAAATGGCAATTTCATATGGTTCAACCTAGTGGGTATAGATGCATTTTCCTATCTAATTAAATCTTTATCACCATGTATTTATTTCTTATTGTACTTCAGATGAAGGTTTATGGAACAAGTAATTCCTCAGTAAACAGTTTGTAAAAATATAGTTTTATGACATGGATTAACAACCCCACGACATGTCAACACTCTTCCTTCTCGAATTTGGGTTCCCTATTATCAACTTTCCTGTCCCCTCCTGCCTTCTAGTCCTTGTCCCTGGGCTCTTGTGCCCCATTAGTCTCCTTTTGTTTTATGGGCCTAATCTTTGGCTGAAGGGTGAACCTCGAGAGTGACTTCATTACTGAGCTAAAAGGTGTCCGAGGGCCATACTCTTGAGGTTTCTCCAGTCTCTGTCAGGCCAGTAAGTCTGGTCTTTTTTTGTGAGTTAGAATTTTGTTCTAAATCCGTCTCCAGCTCTGTCCAGGACCCTCTGTTGTGATCCCAGTCAGAGCAGCCCGTGGTGGTAGCCGGGCACCATCTAGTCGTACTGGACTCAGTCTGGTGGAGGCCATGGTAGTTGCGGTCAATTAGTCCTTTGGACTAATCTTTCCCTTGTATCTTGTTTCCTTCGTTCTCCCTTGCTCCCGAAGGGGTGAGACCAGTGGAGTATCTTAGATGGCTGCTCACAGGCTTTTAAGACTCCAGACGCAACTTACCAAGTGTCTTAGTCATCTTGTGCTGCTCTAACAGAAATACCACAGGTGGATGGATTTAGCAAAGGGAAGTTTATTCTCTCACAGTCCAGTAGGCTACAAGTCCAAATTCAGGGCATCAGCTCCAAGGGAACGCTTTCTCTGTTGGCTCTGGAAGAAAGTCCATGTCATCAATCTTTCTTTTGTCTGGGAGCTTCTCTGCGTAGGAAACTCAAGTCCAAAGGACGCGCTCTACTCCCGGCACTGCTTTCTTGGTGGTATGAGGTTCCCATGTGCCTCTGCTCATTTCTCTCTTTTATATCTCAAAAGAGATTGGATTAAGACACTATCTAATCTTGTAAACCTCATCAGCATAACCTAATCACAGTGATAGAATTTACAACACATAAGGAAATCACATGAGATTACACAATCATACAATACTGGGAATCATGACCTAGCCAAGTTGCTACACACATTTTTGGAGGGACACAAGTCAATCCATGAGACCAAGGTAGAATGTAGAACATTCTCCTTATAAACTATGTTATGCCAATTGAGCTAGGTGTTCCCCAAGACCATGGTGCCCATAGCCCTCTGCCCAGCAATTCGGCCCCTCAGGGAGTTTGAATGTGTCTATCGAGTTTCCAAGGCCTTTCCTTGTACAAGTTGTCCTGGCTTCCCCAGTACTGTGCACTGTCTTACACTTCACTAAAGTTATCACTTATCTATTGTCTATTTAGTATTGCACCCCTGCATCCCTCGGAACCATCAAAGACTGTGTCTTTTTGTGTGTAAACCTTTTCATGAGTTTTTAATAGTGGTATCCTAAGTATTTGTCCTTTGTGATATTTCACTCAGTATAATGTCCTCCAGTTTCATCCATTTTATGAGATGCTTCATAGATTCATCATTGTTCTTCATCATTGCATAATACTCCACTGTGTGTATGTACCATAGTTTGTTTATCCATTCATCTGAGATTGATGCGCATCTAGGTTGTTTCCATCTTTTTGCTATTGTGAACAGTGCTGCAATGAACATGGGTGTGCGTATGTCTATTCGTGTGATGGCTCTTATTTCTATAGAATATATTCCTAGGAATGGGATCACTGGATCATATGGTATTTCTATTTCTAGCTGTCTAAGGAAGTGCCATATTGTTTTCAAAAATGGTTGTATAATTTTGCATTCACACCAGCAGTGCATAAGCGTTCCAATATCTCTGCAGCTTCTCCAACACTGGTTACTTACAGTTTTTTTGATTTGTGCCAGTAATGCTGGGGAGAGACGGTATCTCATTGTGGTTTTGATTTGCATTTCTCTAATGGCTAGTGATCATGAGCATTTCCTCACGTGTTTGTTGGCCACCTGAATGTCTTCTTTGGTGAGGTGTCTGTTCATTTCCTTTGCCCATTTTTTAACTGGATTATTTGTCTTTTTGTTGCAGAGGTGTTGGATTTTCTTGTATATTTTAGAGTTCAGACCTTTGTTTGACTTGCATTGTCCAAATTTTTTTCCCCAGTCTGTATGGTCTCTATTTACTCTTCTGTTGAAGTCTTATGATGAGCATAAGCATTTATTTTTGGAAGATCCCAGTTATCTAGCTTAACATCTGCAGTTTCTGTGTTGTTGGTTATGGTTTCTATCCTGTTAATGCCGTGTATTAGAGCTTCTAGCGTTGATCCTATATTTTCTTCTATAAACTTTATAGTTTTTGGCCTTATATTTAGGCCTTTGACCCATTTTGAATTAGTTTTTGTATATGATGTGAAGTATGGGTCCTCTTTCATTTTTTTGCAGAAGGACAGCCAGTTCTGCCAGCACCATTTGTTAAAAAGACTGTTCCCCATCTGACGGACTTTGGGCCTTTGTTGAAGATCAGGTGACAACAGGTGGATCGATTTACATCCGGGTTCTCAATTCTGTTCCATTGGTCAACGTATCTGTCGTACCAGTACCAGGATGTTTTCACCACTGCAGCTGTATAGTAGTTCTGAGGTCAGGCAGTGTGAGTCCTCCTACTTAATTCTTCTTTAGTAGTGCTTTACTTATCCGGGGCTTCCTCTCTTTCCATGTGATAATCAGTTTTTCCATCTCTTTAAAGAACATTGTTGGTATTTGGATCGGGATTGCATTATATATGTAAATCACTTTGGGTAGAACTGTCATTTTCACAATGTTGAGTCTACCTATCCATGAGCAAGGTATATTTTTCCATTTATGTAGCTCTCTTTTGGTTTCTTGCAGTATTGTTTTGTAGTTTTCTTTGTATAGGTCTTTTACATCCCTGGTTAGATTTAGTCCTAAGTATTTTATTTTTTTAGAAGCTATTATAAATGATATTGTTTTCCTGAATTCTTTTTCATCGTTCTCTTTATTGGTATACAGGAATCCAACTGATTTTTGTATGTTTATCTTGTATCCTGCTACTGTGCTGAATCTTCCTATTAGTTCCAGTAGTTTTCTCGTGGAATCTTTTTTGTTTTCTATGTATATTATCATATCATCTGCAAATAGGGACAGTTTAAATTCTTCATTACCAATTTGGATGCCCTTTATCTTGTTTTACTTGCCTTATTGCTCTAACTAGGACTTCCAGCACAATGATAAATAGGAGTGGCAATAAAGGGCATCCTAGTCATGTTCTTGTTCTTGTTCTTGTTCTCAAGGGGAATGTTTTCAGCCTTTCTCCATTAAGAATGATGTTGGCCATTGGTTTTGCATAGATGCCCTTTATTACGTTGAGAAATGTCCCTTCTATATCTATTTTATTGAGAGTTTTTATCAGGAATGGGTGTTGTACTTTGTCGAATGCCTTTTCTGTTTCAACTGAAATGATCATGTGATTCTTTTCTTTATTTATGTGGTGGATTACACTGATTTTTTAATGTTGAACCATCCTTGCATACCTGGCATGAATCCTACTTGGTCGTGGTGTATTTTTTTTTTTTTTTTGATATGATGCTGAATTATATTGGCTAGAATTTTGTTGAGAATTTTTGCATCTATATTCATGAGAGATATTGGTGTATAACCTTCCTTTTTTGTGGTGTCTTTGCCTGGTTTTTGTATCAGGGTTATGCTGGTTTCAAAGAATGAATTTGGAAGTGTTGCTTCCTTTTCTATGTTCTGAGATAGTTTGAGTAGTACAGGTATAAGCTCTACTCTGAATGTTTGGTAGAATTCTCCAGTGAAGCCATCTGCGCCAGGGTTTTTTTTTGGGGGGGAGTTTATTTATTACCTTTTCAATCTTTTCTCTTGTTAAGGGTCTGTTCAGATTTTCAACATCATTTTTTGTTAGTTTGGGTAGGCAGTGTGTTTCTAGAAATTTATCCATTTCCTCTAGGTTTTCAAATTTGTTGGAGTATAGTTTTTCATCATACTGTTATGATCCTTTTTATTTCAGTTGGGTCTGTTGTAATATCCCCCATTTCCTTTCTTATTCGGGTTATTTGTGTCTTCGCCTGTTTTTCTTTTTTCTTTTGTCAGTTTGACCAGTGGTTTGTCCATTTTGTTGATCCTTTCAAAGAACCAACTTTTGGTTTCGTTGATTATTTCTATTGTTTTTCTATTCTCTATTTCATTTACTTCTGCTCTGATCTTTATTATTTCCTTTCTTCTAGTGGCTGTGGGCTTTTTTTTTTTTCTGTTTTCTATTTGTTTGAGGTGCGTAGTTAATGTTTTGATTTTGTCCCTTTCTTCTTTTTTGATGTGTGCATCTATTGCTACAAATTGTCCTCTGAGGACTGCGTTTGCTGTGTCCCAAAGATTTTGGTATGATGTATTTTTATTCTTGTTTGATTCTAGGAATTTTCTGATTCCATCTCTGATTTCTTGTATTACCCAGTGGTATGTAAGCAGGGTGTTATTCAGTTTCCAGTTATTTATTTATTTTCCTTGCTCCTCCTGTTCTTAATTTCTATCTTGATGGCACTGTGGTCAGAGAAGATACTTCGTATTATCTCAATGTTTTGGATTTTGTTGAGGGTTGCTCTGTGGCCTAAGATATGGTCTGTTCCAAAGAACGTTCCATGTGCTTTGGAAAAAAATGTGTACTTTGCAGCTGCTGGGTGGAGTGTTCTATATGTGTCTGTGAGGTCAAGTTGGCTGATAGTGCCCTTTAGGTCCTCTGTATCTTTGCTGAGTTTCTTTCTAGATGTTCTGTCCTTTACCGAGAGTAGTGTGTTGAAGTCTCCTACTGTTATTTTGGAACTGTCAATTTCTCTGTTCAGTGCCGTTAGAGTATTTTGGAGCCCTGTCATTGGGTGGTTAGATGTTTATTATGGTTATGTCTTCATGTTGGATCATCCCTTTCATCACAATATAGTGTCCTTCTTTGTCATTTATGGTGGATTTTGTTTTAAAGTCTATTTTATCTGAGATGAGTACTGCGACTCCTGCTCTTTTTTGGTAGATGTTTGCTGGATACATTTTTTTCCATCCTTTGATTTTTAATAAATTTATGTCTTTGTTTCTAAGTTGTGTCTTTCTTAGACAGCATATGATGGATAATGTTTTTTTTAATCCATTCTGTCACTCTCCATCTCTTTATGGGTGCATTTAGGCCATTTACATTCAGTATAATTACTGATAGATGTGAGTTTACTGCTGTCATTTGGTAGTACTTTTTTTTGTGGTGCTCATGTTTTCTTTGCTCCTCTTACTCTCTTGTGCTGAATTCCTTTTGTGGATTTTTTAAAAATTTCTTTTGTTTTGGAAATTTTGTTTTTAATGGTTCTTTATGTCTTTCTTCTTTATTTTGATGAGTTGGTTTGTTAACTTTCTTTGTGGCTACCTTGAAATCTACCCTCATCTTTCTAGGTTTGAACCAGTCTACTATTAGTTGGTATTGCCTTGACTCACTTTCCATTAGAAAGTTCTATACCTACACCATTTATTCCCTCCTTTATTGTTATGATGTTGTTTTCATTTACAGATTAACCTCTCTGGTTTTCTGTGGTAATTCTTTTGGTTTTGGATAGTCCTTGAGAGTTCATTTCTTAGGTTGGATATGGCTGGTACAATCCTACGTCCTAGATTCAGCCTGTGGTCTGATGTTGTTTGTTCTCAGATCGATCAACTCCGTTTAATAATTGCTGTATGTCTGGTTTGGTTTTTACAGAGTCCCTCAACTTCTGATTATCTAGAAATGTCCTAATTTCACCACCATATTTGAATGAGAGTTTTGCAGGATCGATTATTCTTGGCTGGCAAATTTTTTCTTTCAAGGTTTTATATATGTCATCCCATTGCCTTCTTGCCTGCATGGTTTCTGCTGAATAATCTGAACTTAGTCTTATTGTTTCTCCTCTGTGACTTTTTGTTTTACTTGAGCAGCTCTCAGGATTCTTTGTCTGTCTTTGGTTTTAGCGAGTGTAATTATGATATGCCTTGGTAATTTTCTTTTGGGGTCTATCCTATATGGGGTTTGTTGAGCTTCTTGGAAGGTCAGCTTTTCGTATTTCATGATATTGGAGAAGTTTTCTGTCAGTAGATCTTCAGTAATCCTGTGTTTTCTGTTTCTCCCATCATTCTGGAACGCTGATCGCTCGAAAATTTTTGCTTTTGATTGTATCCCACATAATTCTCAAGGTTTCTTCATTCCTTTTTTGGAGTTTTCCTCAAACAGAGTTGTATTCAAATTTGTCTTTAATTTCACTTATCCTGTCTTCCACCATTTCAAAGCTGCTCCTCAGCCCTTCTATGACACTGTCAAGACTTCCAGCAAAATGGCACTCTAGGCAGAAGCACCACGCCGTCCCTCCACAGCAAAGATCCGAAAAACTAAGCCAAACAAAGAAAACAACAATCCTGAAACCCTAAAACCTCAAATGAAGAGATAAAGAACTCAGCCAAGCACCAAATGGAGTGAGAAAACTGACAGAGAATGGAGAGCGAGGAGAGATTCATGCAGAGG
>NW_004444244.1:528369-529628 GCF_000243295.1 Trichechus manatus latirostris
AGGAGAGATTCATGCAGAGGTCCCCTACCAGCTAACGCAGCATGGATCTGCCATCTTGGACTCCTATCGGAGACCAGCAAACAGGGGATATGAGAAAGCAGCTTCATGGAGCTTCCAGCGGGAGACAAAACAACTGGTAATTTGTGATATATGCTTTCCCACCCCCCACCCTTCTTCACCCCCACTCAGCCTCCTCTGCTTCCCGCTTCTTTTGATTTCTTCCTTACCTCTCACCACCTCCACCTCCTTTCGCTCAAATACCTGGCTGCGTGCGCCATCTTTGCTTCTTCCTGAGGGGCTGCAGAGCTCTGGTAATTTGTGATATCTGCTTTCCCACTCCCAACCCTTCTTCACCCACACTTGGCCCCCTCTGCTTCCTGCGGACACAGTCTCTTGTCCGAGAAACACCGGCTGCTTGGATTCCACACACCCGAAAGGGCCGGTTCTCTGAGTGCCATTTGTTCGCTACTGGTGTTGCTTTTTTTTCTGCTTCTTTTGATTTCTTCCTTACCTCTCACCACATCCCCCTCCTTTTGCTCAAATACCTGGCTCCGTGCGCCATCTTTGCTTCTACCTGAGGGGCTGTGGAGCTCCGTTCGAGTGTGGAGCTGCTTCCTGGTCAGGGCTGCCATGCTGGTGGGATCCTGGGGCTTTTGTTCGTTTGTTTTGAATTGTTCGTTTTCTTTTCCTTTTCTTGAGTTGGGAGCCCTTTCCGGCCAGGTGGTGCTGCGTGGCAAGGAGACCAACCCCTCAGCTTGCACAGACGTGCAGAGAGATCCCTGAGAGCATTTCTTTTCACGTTGGGTTTTTTTTTTCTTTTTTGTTCTTTTTTTTGGGGGGCTTTTCTTGTTCTTTTTTTTTTGCTTTCTTTTCCCGCTTGTTCCCTTTTCATCTTTCTTCATTACTCAGTTTCTCATCTCTCTATATCTTCCTTCTCTTTCTGTTCCCTGAATACCTGGCGTTGTATACCTCTACGCCTTCTCACCAGGCAGTACTGCAACATCTGAGAGCAACTTCCCCAGACCTCATAGCTGCACCGGTGGGATCCCTGGGAACTTTGCAGTTCTTTAACCTTTCCGATTTTAATTTATTCATTCTTTTCTTTTCTTCCTCTTCCCCTCTTTTTCTTCATTTCATAGTCTCTCATGTCTCCACTCCAACGGCAAGCTCCCCTAGCATTCTTTTTTGTTGGTTTGTATGTTTTTGGCTCCTGTTCCTCTCTCATCTCTCCCATATCCATCTTAGCTCCACACATAACA
>NW_004444244.1:529728-571852 GCF_000243295.1 Trichechus manatus latirostris
CAGCAAAGGCAGTCCTCAGAGGACAATTTATAGCAATAGATGCACATATCAAAAAAGAAGAAAGGGACAAAATCAAAACATGAACTACAGAACTCAAACAAATAGAAAGAGAACAGCAAAAACAGCCCACAGCCACTGGAAGAAAGTAGATAGTAAAGATCAGAGCACAAATAAATAAAATAGCAGAAAAACAATACAAAGAATCAACAAAACCAAAAGTTGGTTCTTTGAAAGAATCAACAAAATCGACAAACCACTGGCCAGACTGACAAAACAGGAGAGAACACAAATAACCAATAACCCAAATAAGAAATGAAATGGGGGACATTACAACAGACATTGTCCATTTCTGAAATTTTGTATATCTTTTGGATTTCTAATTGTTGCTTTTGTATGATTTCTAGTTGTGAATTTGTTTTGGCATTTTATTCCTGTATCATTTTCCTGAATTCTTCCATTTTTTTGTCTATTTTCCATGAATTTGTCTGCCTTTTTCATGAATTTGTCTATTTTTCCTCATTTTTGTCTGCTTTTTGCTTGAACTCTTGGATAGCTCTGAATATTAGATATGTGAATTCCCTCTCTGGTAGTTCTAGTGCCTTTCCTTCTACTGGCAAGTCATCTGGTGTTTTATTTTGGATGCCTACCAGAAACATCTTGTCCTTTTTTAAAATATGTTTTGATATTGTCTGCTGTCTTCAGGACATTCAGTATTTTCCTCATTTTTTGATTGTAGATTTGTTTGTTTCATCCTGCTTTTTTGTTTTCTCTGGTTATGTCTGAGCAGGCAGGCTGTGCGTTCTTTGTTGTTTGCTCATCTGTGGGCATGATACTTTTCACCTCCTTGTGCAATAGGCAGGGCCAGTCGCTCAGCTATGGTGCAGCAGCACAGGTTTAGGTGAAGGGGAGTTGCTGGGATGGGCTGTTTTTGGCACACAGTAGAGCTGACAGTGTGGGGTAGGAATCAGTGCAGGGGAGGTTCTGGTAGGCCGTGCCTATGCTGCTTGGGGGTGTGATGTTCAGTATATTGTGCAGGTAGGCAGGAAGGAGGGGGGAGACTGTGATGTGTAGAGCTAAGATGGGTATGGGAAAGAAGAGAGAGAAACAGGAGCCAGAAACAAAACAAAAAAGAGTGCTAAGGGAGCTTGCTGTTCGAGTAGAGAAATGAGAAAGCGAGAAATGGAGAAAAACAAAAATAAAAAAAGAAGGGTAAAAGGAAAAAAATAAAATTAAGGGGAAAAAAAAGAAAATCCCACAGGGATATCACCAGTGCGGCTGCAAAGACTGGGGAAGTGGCTTCCAGGCTGCAAAGTACAGCCTAGCTAGAAGAGGTAGAGGTGTCACACAGTGCCAGGTATTCAGGAGACAAGAAGAGAAGGTAAGTATAGAAAGACAAGAAACTAAGAAATGAAAAAAGACAAAAAGGGAAAAAAGAGAAAAAAGAAAACAAAGAAAAACAAATGAAAAACACAAAATAAAGAAAACAAAACAAACAAAAAAACAAGACAAACAAAAACGAAATGCTCCCAGGGATCCCACATTGTGGCTGCGCAGACTAAGTAGCTCCCAAGCTGCACAGTATAGCCCGACTAGAAAGGGATCCCAAGCCACGAAAAGAAGAAGAAAACAAAGAAACAGAACAAATCAAAACAAACAAAAAAAGCACCAGGGATCCCACCAGCGTGGCGGTGCAGTCCAGGAAGCAGTTTCACAGTCGAGCGGTGTTTCACAGCCTTTCAAGAAGAAGCAAAGATGGCACACGGAGCCAGGTATTTGGGAGAAAGGAGGGGGAGGTGGTGAGCAGTATGGAAGAAACCAAAAGAAGCGGAAAAAAGCAACACCAGCAACAAAGAAATGGCACCCAAGGAGTTGGCCAGTGTGGGCGGGTGGAATTCAAGTGGCAAAGGGCTAAAGCCGGTGCGTCATGGCCAAGAGACTGTGGCTGCAGGAAGCAGAGGAAACAGCGTGGCAGTGAAGAAGGGTAGGGGGTGGGAAAGCATGTATCACTAATTACCAGTTGTTCTGTCTCCTGCTGGGAGCTCCGTGAAACTGCTTTCCCATACTCCCTTTTCCCCAATCTCTGACTGGAGTCGAAGATGGTGAATCCGTGCTGTGTTAGCTGATAGGGGACCTCTACACGTATCTCTCCTCGCTCTCTGTTCTCTGTCAGTTTCTTATTCCATTTGGTGCTTGGCTGAGTTGTTTATCTCTTCATTTGATGCTCAGGATTTGAGGACTGACGTTTGTCTGTTTGACTTAGTTTTTCAGGTCTTTTCTGTGGAGGGATGGCATGGTGCTTCTCTCTATAGCACCATGTTGGCTGGAAGTCCTATCACTGTATTTTTAATAGCTACATCTTTTTCTTTTGTATGATCCACCATAATTTATCTAATCAATTTTCTTTCATATATTTGGTAAGTAACTTTTTTTTCTTTTTATCATTCTTAATAATTTTATAATGACTATCTTTTTTCACAGTTTTCAGTTGGAGTTACCGAATGTTTCCTTAGGATAAACCAAAACTAAACCCAATGCCGCTGTCTAGTCGATTCTGACTCAGAGTGACCCTGCAGGACAGAGCAGAACCGCCCCATAGGGTTTCCAAGGCCGTAAATCTTTCTGGGAGCAGACTGCGACACCTTTTCCCATGGAGCACCTGGTGGGTTCAAACTGCTGACATTTTGGTTAGCAGCTGAGCGCTTAACTACTGTTCAACCAGAGCCACTCCTTCCTAAGGATACCTAAAAATGAATGACTACATCTGAAAATGTTTAAGGCCCTTTGATTCAAGCAACCAAAATGTTTTCCAGAAAAACTATATCAATTATACCTCTATCTATCTTTAAAGCATGAGAGTCTTTCTCACTACAAATATTGCCTCATTTTCAGGATGGGAGATGCATGAATCCCTGAACGTTTAAAAAAAGAACCAATAGAATGGACGGAGACTAGATATTGTAGATCAGGGAGACAATGAATGAACATAAAGTCCAAACAGATGGTACAAGAACAATGTAGGTAAAATGTAGGAAAAAATAGAGTACAGGTAAGGTCAATGTGAATGGGAAAGAATTCACATTCTTTCACAGACCTTCTGAAGATGCAGAAGGGAGAGTAAGTGAATAGATAACAGGCAGAATAGTATGCGGAAGGTATCCTAGAAGCCCCAGCTTTCTCCACAGATTAGAGAACTTCAAAGAGAACTCCCTGAATGGTACTTTAAAAGGGACTCCTCTTCTATGGATTAGCCTGGGCTTGTAAACTGCAATGATGCCTAGCTGCCTGATTCTCTCTGGAGTTCATTCTCTATTGTATAATAATCTTTATCTTGCTCCAACTGAAGGATCACAACTGGGAAAAACATAGGGATTAGGTGATTATGTGGAAAGCAAAATCAGTCCCAAACTCTGGCATATTAGGGACAAACCAGGTATAGTTTCTGAGACAGCTTACATAAAGCTACCATTGTCCAGTTCTCCAGTTCTTACCAAATAGAATTCTTTAGCTGCTAAGAAACATCCTTTTGTGCCAAAAAAGGAATTAGGAAACTCTGATACCTGAACCACAACCTCTGGGGCCCCATCACTATTTGAAAATGAGGAAACAGACTCCAATGGGTAGGTGTCCAGGCTTAGATATTCTTATCCACTGAAACCAAGTTCCTGTAGTTTTCCAGCATCACATCTCTGTACAGGTTCCTCTGAGCAGGGTTCAGGTGACCCCACTCCTCCTTGGTGAAGTCCACAGAGACATCCTTGAATGTTACTGGTTCCTAAAACATTAAGCACATTCCTCCTCATCCACCAACCATCCACACAAATACTATGGAAGGAAGGTGACAATGGTAGCACTGGGAAATTTAAGAAGGGTCTATAAGAAGCCTGCAGTTCAGGGATCTGCATGACCAGAAAATCTTTCCTTTCTTGTCTACTTTGCAACTTCCATCTGAATCCTTTCCCTTCTGCCCATAACTTGTCCAAGATCAAGCTATCCAGCTACTGAGTCTTCTTGTCACTGTCATCTCATGATCATTGCTTAGATGCCCCTTCCACCCCATTCCTATCATTATCCTGACAACCTCAACAGCCAGGAGAACAATTTACTCCCACTCTAACCTCACATTTCTTAATCTCCACAGTGCCATTTCATTAAACTCCAATAACCATAATCAGGGCCATTTCACTATGTGGAACCACTCTGCTTTTGAAATATTAATCTCTTAATATCCTGTATCTTAAAAATATCTTCCTATTCTTTATGTTCTTCCTCTTCCACCATACCTGCTCCATCAAGATCATCATCCTTTAACCCTTCCTCTTTTTTTTCTCCTGGCCACACTACATTTTTTACCTTAAGCTTTTCCCTCATCATATCAATCATATGCCTTCTCTTCTTAACTAAGTCGTTGAAAATTTCAGAAAAAATAAAATTGTGTGCGCACGTGTATGCACACAAACCCACAACTACAAAATACTCTTCTTAGGTATCCCCATGAACTCCCTTGGTTTACAATGCCCGTGACTCCTAAATATTTATTTCCAGCCCTAACCTTTCCCCTCAACTATAGACTCATACATCCAACTTTCCATCTAACATCTGCACTTGTCTACAAGGAACTTAAAACTTAACAGGCCTTAAACAGAACTCTTGCCCCACCCCCAACAATCCTCAGCAATATCTGCTCTCCCCTATTCCTCCCTATTTCAGTAAATAGCTGCATGACCCACCTAATCGCTCAAGCCAAAACCCTAGAAGTCATTTTTATTCTCTTCCCTTTGCCTCACATTGAATCCATCACCAAGTCCTATCAACTCTACATCTAAAACACATCTGAATCGATCCACTTCTCTCTACCACCCACTATTATCACTGAGTTCCAGCCGTCACTATCTCTTACCCGCACCAACCTCCTGATTTGTCTCTGTATCCACTCTTGCTCCCCTGCACAATGAATTTGCCATATAGCAGCCAGGGTGATCTTTTAAAACACAAATGAGATCAGGCAAGAAACTCTCCAAACGCTTTTCAATATGCATCGACTAAAATCCAAACTCTTCATTCTGGCCAGCAAGACTTACAGATCCAGTTCCTGCTGCCTCTCCAAATCCAGCTTGTGTCATTCCTCTCGGACTTACCACATTTGGCCTCAATGGTCTTGCAGGTCCTTGAATCTTATCAGACTCATCCCTAATTTAGTGCCTTTGCAGCAGCTGTCCCCTTTGCCAAGAATGTTCTTTTTCCAGATCTTTACATGCTTGGTTCCTTCTTATCATTCAAGTCTCAACTGAAATGTCACCTCCTCAGAGAAGCAATTTCCACAGTAGCATCCAGTAACTATCACTTCTCCCTATTTTAATTCTTCATACTGCTTATGCCTTATCTCATTTTCTTGTTTATTTTTGCTATCTTATTGTCTGTCTCTCCTCGTTAAAAGTTCACTAAGAACAATGCTGTCTGATATGTTCACTGCTGCATCCCCAAGGCCTCAAGCAGATTCAGCCACATAAAAACCCCCAGACTCATTGCTGTCGAGTCAATTCTGACTTATAGTGACCCACAGGACAGAGTAGAACTGCCCCATAGGGTTTCCAAGGCTGTAAATCTTTATGGAAGCAGACTGCCACATCTTTCTCCTGGGGAGCGGCTGGTAGGTTCAAACTGCCAACATTTCAGTTAAGCTGCTCAACATTTCAGCTGAGTGCTTAACCACTGCACCACCAGAGCTCCTGAGCCACATAAAAGGAGTTTAAATATTCAGTTAACTTCAGAGAGAGTCTGGTTCCCTCTAGGGTTCAACTGTATAGAGCAGCACTTCTCAAACCACCTTTGGTGCAGGACCAGTTTTTAATCTTTTAAATTTCTAATGTCACAGACTGTTACCTTTGTAAAATAAATTACTAGAAAATAAAAACCCAGACATATAAAATACCAATGCCAATTTTTTAATGATTAAATTGAATAGGCAAAAAATTACTATTATATTGCTGTAAATTTTTAAATGCTGACTCCACTTCTGTAATTATTTCTTTGCACACTGATTATGAGTCGGTTTGTGGACTGACACCATCAATAGACCACAGCACACCCTGCAGCTCACAGTGATAGAATAGACACAAAACAACTGAATCAAATGAAGCCAAGGAAGCACCCACTAACCTTTAGAAGGCAGGGCTGTCTCATAAACCAGATTAGCTAAAACAGCTTAGGCCTGAGGCTGAAGAGGCACGGCTCACTCCTTTCTCACTAAGTGGCCTGCCCTGCAGGAAAGACATGAGTTACTTAAATAGTCACAAACGGAGAAGTAAAAATGAGGGGAGTGATAGGTTCTCCCCAACCTCTCTTTTCAAGGTCACGGATTTCCACTGTGTCTGAGGAAGAGTGATGAAAGACTGGCCAAAAGGAACCTGGAAGTCCCTGAGTAAAGGTGAGAGTAAGAAGTGGAGGTTCCTGCCTTGGAGCTCCATAAACACACCCCTTAATAAACATGGCTCATTGAATACCAAGCAACTGGATTAGCTACTCTTCTCAACCAGATCTTCTCTTCCCTACCTCAGAGAAAAAGGTCTCTTTCTATCCAGTGCTAATTTCTCCTTAGGCATTCTAAATCCAATCCCTTCCTCTCTCTTTTGTGTTAGTCTATTTTTTTTTTCTCCTATATTTTTAATTCATCTTCCATCTAATTAGCAAAAGCAGTAGTTTGCATTGTCTAAGACTCCTCTACCTCAACAATATTCAAATCTATTCAGAACTTGTCAATTCTGTCTCCTAAATATCCCCCAAAGTTACCTCCTCCTCATTTCCACCACCTTCATTTCCATTCTTCTAGGTGAGGCCCTCACCATTTCTTACCTTTGTTGTCATCAGCTGCCATCTAGGCAGCCTTGACTCAGAGCAACCCCATGTGAAATGGAACAAAACACCGTCCTGTCCTGTGGCATCCCCACAATCAGATGCGGATCAGACCGTTGTGATCCACAGGGTTTTCACTGGCTGATTTTTGGAAGTAGATCACCAGACCCTGTTTCCTAGTCTGGAAGTTCCACTGAAACCTGTTCAGCATTGTAGCAACATGCAAGCCTCCAATGACAGACGGATGGTTGCTGTGCATGAGGTGCACTGGCCAGGAATTGAACCTGGATCTCCTGCAGGGAAGGTGAGAATTCTAACACTGAACCACCATTGTGCCCATATTCTTACCTAGACCACAATAACTCCTTATCAAGTCTTCATAATACAAGTTTTGCCATCTTTCAATCTATAGTTCAGGCAGTTATTAGTTTTTTAAATGACAAAAAAAAAAAAATTAGCCCCTTACCTGTTTAAGATTTCACAGATTAAGAGGTGGGAGGAATTCCATGCTGAGAATGGAAAGGATATGTTGATAGACTATTAACTTTGTAATAGGTCAAAAATTCTATAACAAGAAATAGTATGATAATGAAACAAAGAAAGGAAATCAGTATGACAGGGAAAGTGGGAAAGGGAAAGAAAATAATGCTCCCTCTAAAGAAAGCTAGGATGGAAAGAATCTGAATAATGAATAGTTTCCCCTGGTATCAGAGGAGCTAATGAGTCACCCCAAGGCTAAACTCAAGGGAAAAGTAGACTCACTATCCTGAAGGCCAACCAAGCAGGAAGGTCACATAAACATTAGTTTTCCATTTCCACCTGACAAATGCCCAACTCCTTAGAACTACATACAAGTCATCGTCTGGCTTTCAACTTCCCTTCCAGACCTCATCCCTGCTGGACCCACCAATTTCCTAAGAAGTAGGTAACAGTAATGCCGAAGGCACAGGCATCTTGACAGAGCTGCAGTCACATTGGATGACCTGTACTAGTCCCAACGTGTCTAGAATACCCCCTTACACACTGCTTCTGCTCTTATATTTCTCCCATTCATGCTGGAATTCCTTTCAATCTCAGGACGATCAACAACTCCCTTTCTGAAGCATGAGGCTGAGTGAGATGCTTCCTCCTTCTCTGAGGTTCCACAGCATCTTTCACATACCTCTACTATAGCTATTAAATGTCTCCCTATTAGCCTAAGATTCTAGAGGCCAGGGGCCATGCTCAATCTTAAAGTTCCACAGGGCTATGCTCAATTCATCTTTAAATTCCCCAAAACTAGCACACCTGACTTGGAACGTTAAATATTTATAAATTCACATTAAATTTAAATTAATAATGAAATGATACAACTAAAAAGAACCTAAAGATTAGTGTCATGGATTGAATTATGTCCCCCTAAAAATGTGTATATCAATTTGGCTAGGCCATGATTCCCAGTATTGTGTGGTTGTCCTCCATTTTGTGATTGTAATTTTATGTTAAAGAGGATGAGGGTGGGATTGTATAACACCCTTACTAAGGTCACATCCCTGATCCAATGTAAAGGGAGTTTCCCTAGGGTGTAGCCTGAACCACCTTTTATCTTACAAGAGATAAAAGGGAAGGGAAGCAAGCAGAGAACTGGGGACCTCATACCACCAAGAAAAAAGCACCAGGAGCAGAGCACGTTCTTTGGACCTACGGTTCCTGTGCAGAGAAGCTCCTAGTCCAGGGGAAGATTGATGACAAGAACTTTCCTCCAGAGCCGGCAGAGAGACAAAGCCTACCCCTGGAGCTGATGCCCTGAATTTGGATTTGTAACCTACTAGACTGTGAGAAAATAAATTTCTCTTTTTTAAAGCCATCCACCTGTGGTATTTCCATTACAGCAGCACTAAATGACTAAGACAATAATCAAACCCAACATCTTCATTCTACAGATGAGAAAACCAAAGTTCATAATCGTGAAGTGACTTACCCATGGTCACTTGGGTAAGTGGGAGGGGTTAAATTGCCTTTCAGTAGACTCAAGGACAATGTCTGATACATAGAAAGCACTCAATACTGAATTTCTTTAATTAAATATTAAAAGGTATTATTTAACACATACCAGAATCTCAAAATTTACTATACCAGCAACTCTCAACTTCATTAGCAGTGAATAAATAACCTTTACTGGGGAGCAAGCAAAAGAGAATGAATGAAAATATATTGAGCACAGAGCCTTACTCATGTTAATCTGCCCTGAAGTCCTCAATTACTTTTCAAGGCAGAGATGCCAGGCTCTCAGAACCTTGAGGCAGCTTACTGTCCTACACTGTTGTTTTTAGGGGCCATCTAGTCAATTTCAACTCAGAGCGACCCTAACGTGACAAAGTAGAACTGCCCCATAGGGTTTTCTTGCCTGTAATCTTTACAGAAGCAAATAGCCAGGTCTTTCTCCTGCAGAGCTGCTGGGGCCAACCTTTTGGTTAGCAACCGAGTGCTTAACCATTTGTACCACCAGGTCTCCTTTGCTGTCTTCTAAAGAGATTTTCATAAGAGTTCATGGTCTCTTCCCTTGTACATGAGGAGTGTATTGTATTCCCCAAGCAAAAAGATGGCCTTTGCTGGTGGTGGTATTAAGAAACAATTTTTTTTTTTCCTTGAAATCTAGCCTGACATTTTATTCAAATAACTTAGTGTATGACCTGTTCAGATATGGAAGAAAGAACGGAGTGGAGTTAGCCCACCTTGCTGCTATCTGCAGGCAGCACTTCCTTCAGTTCTCTTAAGAGTTAGAGCTCTCCTCTGTAAAATGCCAGCATTCAGGCAAAGAGGACACTGGCTGATCCCTTCCATCTCAAACGTTCTGTGATTCTAAGTGCCAATCTTGAGGTAACTTTTTAGAAATGGTTTTTTGGAAGCAAATGAGAATTTTTCTTTTTTTAAGTATTACTTGCTAATTTAATAATTTACTGAACTGGTAAAGTATGGTAGATAGGTTGGTGAAAGGAAAAAAAGCAACCAGAGCGTAAAACATGAATAACCTATCTTACCTACTATTATGGACTGAACTGTGCCTCCCAAAATATGTGTTGTAAATCCTAACCTCTATGCCTATGGTTATAATTTCATCTGGGAAGGGGTTGTGTTTTTTATGTTAATGAGACAGGATTAGTGTAGGGTATGTTTTAAATAAATCTCTTCTGAGATATAAAAGAGATTAAACAAGCAAGCGAAAGAAGCTGAGATAGCGGAAGATAGGCAAGCCACATGAAGATGGCCCAAGAGCTCAAAGAGACAAGGACCTTCCTCCAGAGCTGACAGAGAGAGAAAGCCTTCTCCCAGAGCCGGCACCCTGAATTTGGACTTCCAGCCCCCTAAACTGTGAGAAAGTAAATTTCTGTTTGTTAAAGCCACCCCTTTGTGGTATTTCTATTACAGTAGCACTAGGTTAACTAAGACACCTACCTTAGAGGCTCTTACAGCAAATATTTAGAGATATTGCACAATAAACACAATAAATCTCTGGATGTACAAATATCAACGGGCTAAAAAGGGAATGAAATTTTCCTCTTAGTAGATTTGGAGAGGGGCCTAGGAACCTTATTTCTCAAAAACCACCACAGATAATTCTGATGCACAGCTGGGTTGAGCAGCACTTCTGGGAGTGACTTTGTCACTATTGTGCTGTTAATTTACAAACTTTCAAATGTTTTAAACTTTTTCATGTGCAATAAATGATCACCATTAATGTGTGTGCTTTACGTGTACATGTAATGTGCTCATTGACTGTAAGCTCCTTAAGAAAAGCACCGTATTTCAAAATTCTATTTGTTTCCCTGAGATTACTTAGTACTGGATTGGGCATGTAATAGTTTTGCATAACTTTGAATGTGAGTGAAATGCCTGCCAGAAAAAGGCAGGCTTCGAGAGAGAGGATCAGGCAAAGACCCTCTGTGGAGTATTTCAATAACAGAACATTCCCAGTCCTCTTGGGATTACCCAAGTTCGAGGATGCTGGGTGGTAGAGTGAAAACAAACGTGGAATTTTATGTCGCAGATATAGATGCTGATCCTAGCTACATCATCTGGTAGCTCTATTTTCTCAGTATGTTAATCTCTCTACACCTGTATTTGTTAAATACCGCATGCCTCAGAAAAACCACACACAGTGCAGAGACGGGACAAGACACCAAACAGGCACTCAATAAACGCTGCTGTCTTTCCTTTTCCCAAGAAAGAACAGTTCTGATCATTCTCATAAGGCATTTTAGGGGAGAAGAAACGCCAACTCACCTGAAACTTGGTCATTTCCTCCTCTCAGGGAAAGACAGAGCTCTCTGGAAAGGCAGAGTTAGGGAAGGAGAAAAAGCCTTGTAAAACCAAGTCTACCTTGCAGGACACACCAGCTAGTCCAGCAAGGCTGTAGAAACAGTTACTGAGCTCCACCACTAACGCCTTTTTCTGACTCCTCACTCTGCACCTCTCTCACTTCTCTCCACAGGGTTTTGGATCTAACGGCCCAGGTCTCCCCGCAAACCCCTGAGGCCGGTAAATTCTGCCGCCCCCTGCGGCCCTAAGATGTGTCCGTTTCCTCAGACTTTCCGGTTTCTGCCCTACAGTTCCAGCAACAGTAAGCGCTCCCGGGTCAGAAGTGTCGCGGGATGGACTTCGGCTGCCCAGGTAGCCTTCCCTGACCTCATTCTCAGTAGCCTGACCAGTTTCTGGAGCTTTCAGGGCTCAGATACAGCCTCATTTTAGGGAGGGCAGTGCTGTGGAGCAGAAACCTCGGTCCCTCACAGGAGCTCCTCTTGGGCGGCTCCCACCAAAACCTCCTTGGAATAAGGGCAGTCACTGGCCCGGAAAGGCCGATCTGGCCACGGCCAAGGCTCAGCCGGGCGAGCAGAGGGCCCCTCGGAGCCGCGGCCCGCTCACAGGCAAAGGACCCTCGCCTACGTGTGACCACGGCCCGGCCCGGGAGACCTAAAGGCTCGGAAACCGCGTGCTACGGCCGGACGCGCCTCGGCGCGGTCGCGCCCCCACCTCCACCCCACGGAGGCCCCGCCCGACTTCCCAGTGCCCGCGGCCCAGCCCCACTTCCGCAACCACTCGCACATGCTGACCCGACGACGGCTCCCGTCAGCCGCGCCCGCGCCCACGCCCTTCTCACCTCCCACGTGGAACCCGACGCCGGGAAGCGCCAGATTCCGGATACTGACCCGCGCCCTCCTCTAGCGCCCCGAACTACAAGTCCCAGAAAGCTGCGGTCCGGCCGGCCCACTTCCGGTCCCTCTTTTGGCGTCGGGTCCGGGTTTCCGCGGGCGCTCCGCTGAGGACCGTTCCCTGACTACCCGGCGCAACTCTTCGCGCTGTTTGCGGTCAGAGGCTAGTTCATTCAAATTATTTTTCTGGTTTTTTAATTACAAAAGAAGTACTTTGAGAATACCAATTAAATTTTTTTTTTCATTTTATTAAAATACAACTGAAGGAAAAAAGAATGTAAGTATCACCCGCAATTTAATGCTCACCGCTGAGCATCTCGCTTCTTACCTCCGAAGTTCGTTCAACAAATATTAGGGGCCTACAATGTGCCAGGAGCTGTTCGAGACGCTTACACAAAAATCTCTGCTCTTGTGGATGTTAAATTGTAGTGGGAAACATAAGCAATACATAAATGTAATAAGTAAGTGGTATATGGTGTGTGGAAGCCCTGGTGGTGCAGTGGTTAGGCATTCGGCTGCTAACCAAAACGTCGGCGGTTGAATCCACCAGGCGCTCCTTGGAAACCATATGGGGGCAGTTCTCTGTCGCTGAGTCGGAATTGACTCGACGGCACTGGGTTTTTTAAAATATAGTGTGTAATAAAGTGATAACGTGATAAAAAATAGAGTTGAAGTCGGGCTTTAGCGATGCTGATGTGAGTGTGTGTGGTTGGGGAGGTGGTTTGCAATTTTGAATAGGGGTCACAGAAGCGAAGACTTTGAGGAGATGAGGCAGTTAGGCGACACTCAGCAGTCATGTACCCTGACATATCTATTTATACATAAATATCAATATATTTTTAAAACAAAAAGTGGAGTCATGCCATATATCTGGACCTGCAATTTGCTTTTTTAATTCAGTAGTACTGTGTATCATGCATGCACATGGGAAGCAGATCCCTGTAGTTGTTCGTGCGTTCAGGGGAGTGGCAGCATCTCCATTTACTTTTTCTGTCACGGAGTGACACAGAGCAAGCTGCCCAATTGGCTTTTCCCCCAACTCCTCTTCAGATCTATTCTTGGGATCAAGGAGCAGTTGCCTGGATCTCTCCTCTGTAGCTACCTCCTTCCTTGGTGTATTAGTTTCCTATTACTGCTGTAACAAATTACCACAAATTAAGTGGTGTACAACAACACAAATTTATTCTCTTACAGTTCTTTGTCTAGCAAGGAAGAAGACAGTATGCCAGCTAAAATTTTCGTTCTGTATGTGTCCTTTAACAAATTAAGAACAATAATTAGCATGTATGTGCCAAATACAATACTTTTAGCTCATGTAATCATCCCACACATTCTAATGAGCCAGCCAGCATTTGATATTACTACTTTTTTTTTTCCACTCTGATAGATATGTAGTGATATATCATTGGTATCACTTCAGTGAACTGTTTGTACATGTCTTTTTCCTGTATTCCAACTGGACAGTTTTTATTTTTACTGTGGGGTTTTGAGAATTTTTTATATATGAGGGTAAGTTGAAAAATATTGCTACAAAATCATAGAAAACTTTGTTAAACAAAAATATCAAAATGTGAAGCTATTTTTTCTTGACATATCCTCCATCTAGGTCTGTACGCTTCTGAAGGTGGTATTTCCATCTTTCTAACCCTTCCCTGAAGACTTCTGCACTCTTGGATCTACACCAAGTCAAAACGGCAGTTTTGGTATCCTCAAGGGACTCAAATCGTGTTCCTTTTAAATGTTCTTTGAATTTTGGGAACAAAAAGAAGTCTGAAGGGGCAAGATCAGGGCTGTAGGGTGGATGGGGTAAGATTTCCCAACGAAATTCTCATAGGACCACCCTTGCTGCCCTCGAAGAATGAGCAGGTGCATTGTCATGATGGGAAAAAATTCCTCGGTACAACTTTCTTGGCATTTTTCTCACCAATGCAATTTCCAATTTTCTTAAAACTTCTTCATAATAAGCTCCTGTGATCGTCTTGTGTCTTTCAAGAAAATCTATCAAGATCACCCCTTGGGAATCCCAAAAAAACTGTCGTCATAACCTTCTGAGTGGTCTTCCCTCTCTTGGCTCATCTTTGAGGTCCTTCTGACCTTCCTTAAAACACTTAATCCATCTAAAAACTGTTGTTTTATGTGGGGCAGCATTCCCATAAACTTGTTGCAAAGCTTCAATGATTTGGGAAGATGTCCACTTGAGTTTTGTTAAAAATTTGATATTAGCCCTAACTGCAAAATCGTTTTTTTCCATGACACAAAAAGTATCCCTTTTTTTTGGAGGCTAACCTTAAGGAGACTGAGACAAGGGTATTACTGAGAGAACTTGTCTGTAGCCATCTACTGATCGCAGAGACATGTTTAAACACATTTTGCTTGGAATAAACCTGTGCGTATCTGAACTAGAACCTTAGTAGCAATGCTTTTTGGCTTACCCTCGTATTCTTGATATAAGGCCTTTGTCAGATATGAGGTCTGCAAACCTTTTCTCCCAGTCTGTAATTTGTCTCTTCATTTTCTTCATAGGGTCATTCTCAGACCAAAAGTTTTTTTTTTTTTTTTTTTGGTTTTTATGAGGTCCAATTTATCAATTTTTCTTTGAATAGATTGTGCACTTGGTGTCAAGTCCAAGAAATTTTTGCCTATCCCTAGGTCTTAAAGATTTTTCTCCTATTTTTTTAAAGTTTTATATTTTACATGTAAGTCTTTAATCTATTTTGAGTTAATTTTTTAAATAAATTACGAAATTGAGGGCAAGTTTCAATTTTTTTGCATATGGATGTCCCATTGCTCCAATACTATTGTTGTAAAGATCCTTCCTCCATTGAGTTGCTTTTGTACTTTTGTAAAAAACCAGTGGGGCGTATTTGTGTGAGTCTATTTCTAGATTCTCTATTCTGTCCCATTTATCAGCCAGTATCACACTGTTTTGATTACTGTAGCATGTAGCGTTAGTATCAGGTAGAGTTGTTTCTCCCACTTTGTTCTTATTTTTCAGAATTCTTTTATTCTAGGTCCTTTGACTTTCCACATAAATTATAGAATAAGGCTGTCAATGTCTACAAAAGCCCTTGCTGGAATTTTGGTAGGAATTGTATTATATAGGTATAATTTGGAAGCATCTTTACTCTTTGGAGATATACTGTATTGAATCTTCCAACCCATGGATGTGGTACCTCTCTCTGTTTATTCAGGTGTTGTTTGATATTCAAGGAGCCCTGGTGGCACAGTGGTTAAGCACTTGGCTACTAACCTAAAGGCCAGCAGTTCAAACCCACCAGACACTCCACAGGAGAAAGATGTGGCAGTCTCTTCCATAAAGATTTATGGCCTTGAAAACCCCATGGGGAGTTCTACGGCAGTGGGTTTGGTTTTTGGTTTTATTTCATTCATTAGCGTTTTGTAATTTTCAAGATATAGATCCTGTACATGTTTTGTTAGATTTTTACCAAAGTATTCAATTTTCTTTGCAAAGATTGAAAATGATACTGTGTTTTTAATTTTAATTTGCGTGTGTTTGTTGTTGAGTTATATAGAAAAGCGATTGGCTTTTGTGTGTTGTTCTTGGATTCTGTAACCTTGCTGGACTCACTTAGTGGTTGTAGAAGTTTATTTTTTTAGATTCCTTGACATTTTCTATGTAGACAATCATGTCCTCTGCAAAAAGGACAGTTTTATTTCTTTCTTTCCAATCTGTATACGTTTTATATCTCTTTCTTGCCTTACAGTGCTAGCTAGAAATTCCAGAACTGTATTGAATAAGAGTGGCAAAAGTAGACATTCTTGCTTTGTTTCTGATATTAGGGGGAAAGCATTCAATCTTTTAACCTGAAGTATAATGTTAGCTTTAGGTCTTTATCAATTTGAGGAAGTTCCTTTTGTATTCATAGTTTGCTGAGCATTATCATTATAAATGGATGTTGGATTTTGTCAAACGCTTTTTCTGTGCCAGTTGATATAATTGTATTATATTTTTTCTTTAGCTTGTTGATATGGTTGATTACACTGATGGATTTTTGAATATTGAACCAGCCTTGCATACGTGGAATAAATCCTACTTGGTTGTGGTGTATAAACCTTTTTATACATTGCTGGATTTGACTTGGTAATATTGTCTTGAGGATTTTTGCATCTAAGTTTATGAGAGATACTGGTCTGTAGTTTTTGTTTTTTGGTAATGTCGTCTGATTTTGATATCGAATAATATGGCCTCATAAAATGAGTTGGGAAATATTTTCTCCCATTTATTTTCTGGGAGAGAGTATGTCAAATCGATGTTAATTCTTATAAAAATATTTGGTAAGGTTCTCCCGTTAAATAGTCTGAGCCAGGAGATTTCTTTTTTTTTTAAATTACAAACTCAATTTCTTTAATGGTTTTAGGACTCTTCAGATTATTTGTTTCATTTTGGTTTGATTTTGGTAGTTTGTGGTTTTTAAAAGGAGCACTGGTGGCTCAGTGATTAAAGCGCTTGTCTGCTAACCAGAAGGTTGGCAGTTTGAACCCACCAGCTGCTCCTTGGGAGAAAGATGTGACAATCTGCTTCCGTAAAGATTACAGCCTTGGAAACTGTATGGGGACAGTTCTGCTCTATCCCATAGGGTTGCTGTGAGTCAGAATCGACTCGATGGCAATAGGGTTTTAGTAGTTTTTAAAAAATTGGTCCGTGGACTCTAAATTGTTGAAGTTATGAATGTAGAGTGGTTTATAGTACTCTCTTTTTTATCCTTTTGCTGGCTGCAGGCCCTGTAGTGAAGCTGTGGTCAGGGGGCGGGTAGTTACTGATGTGTGGCTAGAGTGGGGGGAGGGGCAGTTATTGATGTGTGGCTAGAGTAGGACAGGTATTGTCAAAATAATTATTTTGTGAGGCCACCTTTTTCTCAGTCTTCTGGCCCAGGGAAATGGATTTTTCTTAGAGTTTTTTGTTTGTGCTTACTGGTGGTTCTGGGCTGCAGGTTTCTCCATCACGTTGTCTAGATTGTAAGGGAGACACAGAAGAAACCCTGGGAACTCACCGTAGTTCTTCAGGTCCCAAGGCCCCAAGGTCCCTAGGTAGACTGCTTTATTTCCCACCTTTTAGGATCTTCCTGAGCCTGTTTATTGTGTTATGACCAGGTTCTTTTAGTTGTAAGAAAGAGGACCTTGGAAAAAACACGGCTTCTTCCGTCTTGGACAGAGCTAGAAGTCCCTAGTCCGTCATTTTTTACCGTATTGACAGTTCTTTTCCACATAAATTTGTATTCCTCTGACTAGAGGAGGAATGTACTTCCAGGCCCATTGATGCTAGGCTTGGCAATATCACTTGCTTTAGTTAATAGAACATCGGTAGGGGTGTCCTAAGGTAAAATCACTACAAAGTTATAGCAAAGCAAAAAGTAAGATTTTATTTGGCATATGTTCCAAGAGGCAGAAGTGGGAAGTGGACAGGCATGCTGCCAGAGCCATGTCCACCCAAGTCCAAGGAATTTTACAGAATCATCAGTATATATTGACATTACAAATGAGTAAAATCATTAAAAGCCTTCACCCTTTCACAGATTGGCTATAAACTGCCAAATCACTGTGATTCTACATTTTGAATTGTCTTTCTTAGTAATCACTGGTACAAGTTTCAGTGACGACAGTCAGAAGGGTCTTCACTGGTCCAGCAAGTCTTAGTATTTACTAAATGTTAATAAAAAAAAGATAAGAGTGGAAAATATGTGGGTTTTTTGTGCTTTGTCTATGATTTGTTTATGTGAAAAGTTCCCTAAAAAATGTTTTCCAAGATTGTCCTAGCTTTTGTCTTTATACCTCAGGGCGCAGTTAATGTGTCCTTGTGAGTCCTTGTGAGTCGAGCTCTAGCTGGGTCACGTTCTTTATACTCAAGGACAGGGAATAATGGCTCCAATTTTAACTCCTAAATCAGATGTGATGTGAACAGATGTTTTAAAAATGCATGTAGGGTTGGACTTGTTCTGTGGCGCTTCTCCCATTGCCGTGAGATGAACGTTCCTGGGCAGCCTGCTTGTGCCGGAAAAATGAGAGACATGTGGAGGAGATCAGAACCCAACTTGTGGCCTGAAGTCATACTCAACTATGCCCAGCCTAAATCATCCAAACCCTAGCTGGCCTGCAGGTTCATGGACATGAAACAAGTGATTGTTGTTGTAAGCTTCCATATTTTGGGGTATCCTGTTACATAACATTATTGTGAAAATAGCTGACTGGTACACTGTCACACCCTGTTTTACAAACTCACCATCATACATCATTTATTCACACATCATACTACTCCCCCTAGGTGCACACATCCTCACACTCACACTTATGCACTTTCTTATACTAATACCTCATACTTGCCCGCATGCTCATGTAGTACACCCACCGTATACTTTGGTCTCATACTTTCTTACACACTCACTTCCCAATCATGTATATCCATACACACTTGGTTCTCACATGCACACATCCTGTAATGACACACACACCTGTCTTAACTACAATCAGTTATACATAGACACCCGTCCATTGCCGTTGAGTTGATTTTGACTCATAGCGACACTATAGGGCAGAGGAGAACTGCCCCATAGGGTTTTCAAGGCTGTAATCTTTATGGAAGCAGACTGCCACATTTTTCTCCTGCAGAGCAGCTGGTGGATTTGAACTGCTGACCTTTTGATTAGCAGCCGAGCTGTTAACCACTGTGCCTCCAGGGCTCCTTATACATAGACACAGATGCCCTTTATTTTGGTATGTACGTTATATAATTTACTTACTGCATGAAGACTCTAAGAGATCGCTGATGGAGTCACACTGGAAAAGTTCAAACCCAAATTTCATAAGGATGCTTCATTATTATTAAGCACAGGAAGTTTACGGAGACCGGTGCAGTACTCAGAAACAGTTACAATGAAAAGTTGAAGGTTCTAGGATCATAGTAAGGAAAGAAAGCAGCTGGCATGAGGCATAGGGGGCTGAGGCCAGTGGGGGGGGTGGCGGTATAGTAGAGGAAGAGCCTGAGAGGCTGTGTTACCAGCAGTCCTCACCTGCAGCAGGCTCACAGCAAAGCTGACTGCTCTGTGATGAACTTGGGAACTGGAGCTGCCCTGTGCTGTCTGCAGACTATCATGTATGATCTGAGAACCCACCCCAGAAACTGGTGGGAGAAGAGGACCAGTGAAAGGTACAACCCTGCATGGTTCTGGTGGGTTTCTTCTGGGACCCTGGGTCATCCGCCTTTCATCATCCTTGCCACTGATTAGGCCTTGTGGGTCCTATTTGGAGAGCTCACGATATGGTGACGAGCCTTTGCAGAAGCCCTTTTACCTAAATAGTTGTACTGAGGCTCATAGGAATAGGGTTTATATCTGTTTTCCAAGGCAGGTGATCTAATGCACAGTGATCTTAGGCTGGATTCTCTAGAGAAGCAAAACCAGTGAAACATATATAGAGAGAGATCTATGTCAGGGAAATGGCTCGTGAGGTTCTGTTTTTGTTGTATGCCATCGAGTCAATTCCGACTCATAGAGACCCTACAGGACAGAGTAGAAGTGCCCTATAGAGTTTCCTAGGCTGTGAGCTTTAAGGGACCAGAGTGCCAGGTCTTTTCTCAAAATGTATATATAGAGAGATTTGTATCAAGGAAATGGTTCATGCCATTCTGGAGGCTGGAAAGTCCCAAGTCCGTGGGTCAGGCTGGAGGCTTCTCCTGACTCACGTAATTGCAGGGGCTAGTGAACCCAAGATCGGCAGGTCAGACAGCAGGCCTCTGGCTTGTAGGCTGTGGAGGCTGATGAATCCGAAGATTGGCAGGTAGGCTGCTAGCTCAATTCCCAAGAACCGGAGGTCAGATGAACAGGAGCCAGCATGAGCAAAAGCCAGTGAGCTTTGCCAGAAAGTCCACCTATATTGGATGCAGGGTACACCCCCAAGGAAATTCCCTTTCAAGTGATTGGCTACTCAAAACAGATCTTGTCATAGAGGTGATAACATATCAGATCTCTTTATGGAAGTGATTACATCATTACATAGCTACCCAACTATATAACTGCCAAACCAGTGGGAATCATGGCCCAGCCAAGTTGACACACAACCTTAACTATCACAGTCCACCCCTTGCCAACTTGGTGCCCATACACATCTCTAAATAAAGACAATTATAAAGTCATACTTGTGCCTAACATGATACAACATGCATACAACCGAAAATGCACTAGCCCTGTTTACATTTTATATTTTATAAGTGAAAAAAAAAATTTGATGCACATATGCAAGGAAGAAATACAACAGTTATATAGTCCTTGTTTGTGTAACTGGCCACATGGTTGTAGCTGGTATTTAGAACTACTTTCTTCTACCCATCCAATATTCCCTTTTACCCTCAGCAAGCACCTCAGCTGGTCATGGTTCTTTGCCTGGTGGGGTGACCCAAACCTTCAATCCTGAAGGTTGTGGGCCATTATTAGTCACGTTGGAATTGAGTTGCTGGAGTTTTCCGTTGACTTTAATCACGGGACGTGGTAGTACTAAGAGATGCCCTAAGGGATCTCCTGTATTCCAGGCATACTCTTCTTTAACTGCATTATCAATCCGGTTTCCTCTTGGTAATCAAGATCAGTCATGCCAGCCAATACAGTAACTGCCTTCTTTTGCCTGTGATCCAGAGGCATGAGGAGCCCAAAGTGGCCGGATGGCATTCTTCCAATTCAATGGAATCAGCATTGTGTCTCCTGGTAGGAGCATTCCTCCCCTTGGAACTAAGATCTCTAGACCTGCAGACCATAGGGTCACGGTGACAGGAAGCAAAAATTTTGTGAGTGGATCACTAAGGGTAATAGTGAAGGGTGCCACTCCCATTTCCATCCCTTGATTCCTGGACCCATGAATCCTGGCTATGGGAGAAACAGCACCATATATTGGATGCTGGTTTAGGGCATATACAACCTCCTGGAGAACATTGCCCCAACCGTGCAAGGTATTGCCACCTAGCTGGCACCGTAATTGTGTCTTTAGAAGGCCATTCCATCGTTCTGTCAAGCCAGCTGCTTCAGAATGGTAACATGGTAAGACCAGTGAATTCCATGAGCGTGGGCCCATTGCTGCCCTTCATTTGCTGTGAAGTGAGTCCCTTCATCTGACACGATGCTGTTTTGGATACCATGACGGTGGATAAGGCATTCTGTAAGTCCACGGATGGTAGTTTTGGTGGAAGCATTGCATGCAAGGATGGCAAATCCATATCCAGAGTAAATGTCTAGTAGAGTAAGAACAAAATGCTCCCCTTTCCATGATGGAAGCAGTCCAATTTAATCAACTTGCTACCAGGTTGCTGGCTGATCACCTTGAGGAATGGTGCCATATTGAGGATTCATTGTTGGTCTCTGCTGCTGGCAGATTGGGCACTGAGCAGTGGCTGTAGCCAGGTCGGCCTTGATAAGTGGAAGTCCATGTTGCTGAGGCCGTGCATAACCTCCACTACTTTGTTCATGAGCCCAGTGGCAGGGATGGAGGTTATGCACGGCCTCAGCAACGTGGACTTCCACTTACCAAGGCCAACCTGGCTACAGCCAGTCCAATTTAATCAACTTGCTACCAGGTTGCTGGCTGATCACCTTGAGGAATGGTGCCATACTGAGGATTCATTGTTGGTCTCTGCTGCTGGCAGATTGGGCACTGAGGAGTGGCTAGGGAATGAGAATGACTGATGTCCACAGAACATGTCATTCTATCCACTTGGTTGTTAAAATCCTCCTCTGCTGAGGTCACCCTTTGGTGAACATTCACACAAGACACAAATATCTTCACTTCTTTGGCCGACTCAGAGAGGTCTATCCACATACCTCTTCCCTGTACCTCTTTGTCACCAATTTTCCAATCATGTTCCTTTCAAGTCCCTGACCATCCAGCCAAACCATTGGCCACAGACTGAATCAGTATACAGTTGAACATCTGGCTGTTTCTCCTTCCAAGCAAAGTGAATAACCAGGTGCACTGCTCAAAGTTCTGCCTGTTGGGAGGATTTCCCTTCACCATTGTCCTTCTGGGAGGTCCCAGAAAGGGGCTGTAGTACTGCCGCTGCCCACTTTCAAGTGGTACCTGCATCTTGTGGAGAACCATCTGTAGACCAGGCATGCATTTTCTGTTAGTCAACTGATCATAAGGAACTCCTTATGAGGCCATAGGTGCAGACTGAGAGAGGGAAGATAATGTGACAGGATTGGAGACCATGGGCATTTGGGCCGCTTTGTCTAGTGAAAGTAGCACCAACCAACCAGCTTCCTTATACTTCTCATTATGACAAAATTGTAGAAAGGTATGAAACATGCAATCACCCAGAGGCTTGCCTCTCAGCAATACCTGATCTATTGGTGGTGATATTTTGCATATTTCTATTGCCATCTCACACCATGGATTAGCAGTGCCCTTTTCACTCCTGGAAGCAGAGTCATCAACATCTTTAAGACTAACCAGATTTGAGAACCAATTTAAAAAACTCATCCTTACAATTTTGTTTCTCTAGAACAACTCTTGGGTTTTCTAGAGTAGCAAAACCAGTGAAGCATATAAATATATATATACAGAGAGATTTATATCAAGGAAATAGCTCGTGGTTCTAGAGGCTGGAACGTCCCATGTCTGTGGGTCAGGCTGGAGGGTTCTCCTGACTCATGTAGCTGCAGAGGCTGGTGAACCCCAGATTGGCAGGTCAGACAGTAGGCCTCTGGCTCACAGGCTGTGGAGGCTGACAAATCCCAAGATTGGTAGGTAAGCTGCTAGCTCAAGTCCCAAGAACCAGAGGTCAGATTAACAGGAGCCAGCTGCAGGATCCAGAGCAAGCAAAAGCCAATGAGCTTTGCCAGAAAGTCCACCGATATTGGGTGTAGGCCATACCCCCAAGGAACTCCCTTTCAACTGATTGGCTGCTCATAACATCTCATCATAGAAGTGATTGCATTATTTCAGATCTCATTATGGAGGTGATTACATCATTACGTAGCTACCAAATGGACTTGGTGGTGGTGAGGATTCTGCATGACGTCTGGTGTATAAAGGCTCAGTAAATATTAGCCATATATAAATAAATGAAGGTCCTGGATCAGGCCCCCAAAGGAAAGAAGGGTATCTCTAGTTTTTAAAGATCCCCAGGGATGTTAATGTGCACCGAAAATGGAGACACTAAGGCATTGGCACATTTCCCAGACTACATTTCCCAGAGGCCTTGGTGGCGGCCATTTGTGTTTCTGACTCCGCCCTCCTGGGCATGAGTCCTGCACCACTTGGGGTTCACATTGGCTGGGGCCTCTGTGGGACTTTGCTTCCGCGCTGTGCACGGCTGGGTGTGGGAGTGGTGGCCGCCAGGCTAGGATGCTAAAACCTCGGGCTATGGCCACATGTGCCCCTTCTTTCCTGGGGGGCAGGTTGAGGAAAAGCCAGGGTAGGAGAGGACAACAGGTAGGGCAGGGTCCCATCCTCAGAAGCTGTGCAGTATCCATCATCTGGAGCTAATATCTTCTTCGCTTATGACTGTGTTGCCTGATTAGGGTCCATGCCCTGGAGCAGTTGAGCCAGTGAAATGTACTCCAAGTCAAAAAGAGAAAGTTTGTTTAGGAGGTGGCACCAACGGGGAGTCTGACAGCAATGCAGGCTGTCTTTGTGGAGTCGCAAAAGGCAATTTTACATTAGAGCTTATATATGATTTTTACCAGGGTTAGAAGTGTCTTTTTGGCACATAACCCACAGATGGCATGGCCAGATGAGTTATTCATTACAAGACAATTACAAGAGACTTTTTATCAGACTAAAGAGATACATGCCGGACATCTCCTTATCGGGCTAAAGATATACATGCCAGACATCCGGGCTCTAATCACCATGTGGGGGATCGTAAGTCACAGGTGGCCGGACAGAACAAAACAAAGTCATTAACAAAGGTATGCAGAAAGGAGAAGACAGGCAGGAAAAAACTTACAGGTTCATCATGGCGTTAGTTATGTGAAGCTCTCAATCGCTCATTTTAAAAAGGAGAAAGCATACTGTAGAGTATTAGGGTCATGAGTGGCACATCATAGGGAGCTTAAAGGCTTGCGCTGAGGCCTCAAACATTGAGTCACCTTTGAGACTTTCCACTTGCGTCGGCGAAGGTGCTTGACCAACAGCCTCAGCTTGGCCTGGAGGGTGCTGCAAGGCTGGACTCAAAGCCAGGTTCCAGGCAGCAGTTCCGTGGCCTTTCTTCCTGACCCTAACCACCTTCACCTGTTCAGTGACGTTTATAGGGAGTAGGGAGCGTGGTGATTGATTTTGTCCAGCTTGCGGTGAGCAAGTTTTAGCTAGTGTAGGACGTGGGAGGACTACCTCATATTTCCTTTCTTTTTCCCCAGATTGGCTTTCGAAGGATTGCCTGCCCTTGCCTGAGTGAACAGTTCAGGAGACATGGCCCCAAGACTACCAAGAGCCCAGATCCAGGCGAGTTTGATTTTTCCTTTTCCGGAGAAATCTCCATGTGTTTCAAAGGGAGGTTGGGTTTGTACCTCTTGCCCTGAAGCTTATCTGCATGGAGTTTGGACCAAGATGCCTGAACCAGTCCTGGATGGGTCCATCTCTGCAGAGAAAGGGCCCTTCTCCCCACTGCCATCCCTTCATGCCCTTCTTCTCTCCACATAGTCATCCACCATCTTAGTTTCTTAGTGCTGCTGTAACAGAAATTTATTTTCTAACTGTTCAGAAGGCTAGAAGTCTGAATTCAGGGTACCAGCTTTAGGGGAAGGCTCTCTGTCTGTTGGCTCTGGAGGAAGGTCTATGTTGATTCCAGCATTCCTCAGTTCCTTAGTGGTGTGGTCATGTGGTGTAGCACCTGTCCTTCCCCGTTTGTGCTTGCATGTCTCTGTGCTGTTCCTTATAACTCAGAAGTGATTAGGTTTCAGACATCCTACAGTGATATGACCTAATTAACATAAAAAAGAATATCCTGTTTCCAAATAGGATTACATCCACATGTGTAGAGGTTAGGATTCCACAATTCAATCCATAATGCCCACCAAATAGATTATTGCTATCTATACTTTCTAGAGTGCTAGAAACTGAAAAATACTTCATAAGCAAGGTGTAGGTGTTGCCCCCGAGGACCTTGCAAATTCACAGAAAATGAAAAACAGACACGTTTAGCATCCTAAGACCTGGAGGCTAAAGTGTCAGTGATGCACATGACACGGGGAAGGCAGAGCTCTGTTGAGCCTCAGGGGTCAAAGGAGTCTTCAGGGCGCGGTGGAGTGGTGGAGGTGATCATTTTACCTCTTCCTGAGAATAAATGAAAGCTGCATAATTATGGAGGATGGGGTGTGGGTAGGAGAATGCCCTGAAAAAGGAGTGAAGATACTAACAGACTGACCCCAGAGCAAGTTGGAAATATTCAGGGTTTAGAATGCCTTTATCCTGGAGATAACTGGGTTTCGAAGGACTTTGAGAAGTTGACAGGAAGTAATCAGCATTTTGAAAGAAATAAGTGAATAATATTTGAATATTTTCAAAATGACTTGTTTTTATTATACACATTAACAGTAACAAGAAGATTTTAAAAATTAAAGATAACCCACATTCTTACCACTCTGAACAAAACAAATTATTTCATTGGAAACATCTTTGCATATGTACTTTTTAGGCTTACCCATTTTTTCCTTTTAATATGTCATAGTTATTGTCTCCAATTTGCTCATAGTCTTCTTAGCACTTTTGACAGCTGCTTTTATACTCTACTCCCTCTCAGCCCTGTGACCTTGAGCAAGTTCTTTCAACTCCGTGAACCTTGGTATCCTTAGCCACAAAATAGATTCAACGATGCCTTATACAGGTGTGAAAATTCAGAGCAATGATACATACCTTAGAGCATAGCACTGTGGTGGTACATATTAAGTTGCTACTGCTATAAGAGGCAATTCTGATTTTAAGTATTCTGCCCCAGAGTCAGACCATGGTCACTAAATTCTAGGATAAAGTATATGTCTTTCAGACTTCTATTTATTGATTGATTGAATAAATCCTTGAATACTGACAATAAATATAAACTTCTTCTGCCAGATAGGGAGAAATGCTATGAAGAAAAGTAAAGCTGGATAACAGGATAGATCTGAGGACATTGGTGGTTCAGTGGTAAAATTCTTGCCTTCCATGTGGGAGACCCAAGTTTGATTCCCAGCCAGTACACCTCATGTGTAGCCACCACCCATCTGTCAGTGGTGGCTTATGTGTTGCTATGATACTGAACAGTTTTCAGCAGAGCTTCCAGACTAAGATGGACTAGGAAGAAAGGCTTGGCAGTCTACTTCCAAAAAGCAGCCAATGAGAACCCTGTGGATCGCAGTGGTCCAATCTGTAGCTGATCGTGGGGGTGGTACAGGACCAGGCAGTGTTTCATTCCATTGCGGACTGGGTTGCTATAAGTTGAGGGTCAACTTGATAGCAGTTAACAACAACGGGGTAGAGAGTGGTAGAGGATGGAAGAGGAGAAAAGAGAAGACCTTTTTGATGAAGTGACATTTAAGCAAAGACCTGATAAAGTGAGGGATGAGCAAATGCCAGGCTAGGGTGGGAGTGTGGTAGGTCTGTTGGAAGAATGTTGAGGAAGGCAGTGTGGCTAAAGTGAGGGGTCGCAGACCTCACCCTGTCCCAGCTCCTCCACTTTTGGGTATTTATTCCAGTGAAACAAGTTGACTACTTAATGCATAATGTACTTTGCCTTCTTCATCCTTTTAACTGTCTCTCACTCCCTTCCCTGTAAACACAATCTGAAATATCAGAAGCTGGCCTTGAACATCTTGCTTTTCTTCTCCAGTGAAGCCTTCCTAGCTCCCTACTTTGGGGTTCCCGGAAGAACAGAATTGGGTTTGGCTTGCAGGGATCACTGACGTTTGGGGAGGTAGCTGTATACTTTACTCAGATTGAATGGAGACACCTGGATGCTACTCAGCGGGCCCTGTACAGAGACGTGATGCTGGAAAACTATGGGAATCTGGTGTCTATGGGTAAGGATGTCTTTCTCCTTGTTTCAGAGTTAGTCTGCTGGGCAGCTTTGTGTTTTCACAGGGTAGATGATTTGGGGTATTTAAAATTCTTAAGTGAGTTTTTTTTTTTTTTTTTTTTGGTAGTTTATGCTCCTTCCATCCCTCAGAAAAGTCAGAACCATACAGAGCTTAGCAGCTAGGTTGTGTGAGGTAGCCTAGTTCTCTAAATTTTTCATGTCAGGATTCATCTGCTTCCAAAAATACGAATTTCTCATCCTCAAGGAGGACCTGGGTTTCTAACTGACTTCCCCTCATACATTTTCTGTGACTACATGATTTGGACATTCTTTATACTACCCTCAAGGCCTCCTTGACATGTCTGTGCTTCTTGTAGCCCCCCCAGTTGAGAGTGAGGTCTGGGATTATTCCTTGTGCTTATGAGCATAGTCACATTCTTTTTCTCTATGAACAGGACTTCGCTCTTCCAAACCAAAACTAATCACCCAGTTGGAGCAAGGGGCAGAGCCCTGGATGGAGGATGGAGACTTTCCATCAAGTACCTGTCCAGGTGAGTGGGAGCCATTTCCGGCAGCAGCTCAGCACACAGAACAGCGAGGAGGAGCAGGTTGGGATCTTGGTAAGAAAGCTCACCTTAGAGCCCCCAAGTCTGTGGAAGGGCTGGGGCTCTAGACACTAGTTTTTCTTTTAATATCATCCTCATGCTGAATGACGTGTCATTTTTCTCATTCCTTCACTCTTTTGGAGAGTAGTTCCCTTCATAAGGGCCTCAGGCCCAAGACTCCTTGCCTTGGTTGAAATCCTCAATCTCTTTATGTGTTTTCCCCGCCTCTGTTTTACGGCATTCATCAGGCCATCTTTTGTTCATTTCTGCCTTCTGTCCGTTCTCAATTCTTTTCACATTCTCTCATTGTTAGCTTGTTAAATGGCTATATATTCCGATTTTATGTATCTCACATTTTTTAGCTTTTTTTGGACATCTAACAATTGGCTGGATGGAACTCTAGTGGCATAGAGGTTAAGAGCTCAGCTGCTGATCAGAAGGTTGGCAGTTCGAATCCACCAGCCGTTCCTGGGAAACCCTATGAAGCAGTTCTACTCTGTCTTATAGGGTCACTATGAGTCAGAATCGACTCGATGGCAACAGGTATGGTTTTTTGGTTTAATGATTGACTAAAACCACTTGATGAATTATGACAATTTTGGGATTGCTTCTAGTGCATCTAGTTTTTTTTTCCTTTAATCAACTCTGAGCTTCGTAGAATTATATGAATATAGATTAGAAACCTATGCCATAATATTTCAATTTGAGAAAGAGAAAACAGATATAGTACATCTTTCGTTCAAGGTCACGTGGTGGCAGTGACAGATTCCAAACGTAAGCATCGTTTCCCTATTGTCAGATCAGGGTTATTTTTGGCAAACTGATGAGAAAGCATTTTCTTCCCTTTTCTCAGAGGTCTTCTTTTCTTTCTTGTCTTTGCTCTCCTTTGCTGTTGGGTCTCAGTTTTTCTGTGTATACTTTACAGATGCTTTGTATACTTTCTGTATGTGACGTTCTTTGTGTCAAAGTTCACATCTTCATCTTTAAACATGGATGTTTCTCCCACCTAAAACATTTATTTTGCCAGTATTGCTTCTTCTAAAACTCTTAATTGTCATTTAGCCTATACCATCATCAGGGGAACTTTTATAACCATATTTCATGGAAGATACCAGTGGTACATAAACTTGCTTACCTACAGGGTTTTTTTTTTTAACTACTTTTCAGTAATTCCTCTTTTTTTCTTATTATGTTTAACTTTTTTCCCTCAAAATTCTTGTGTAGATTCTTTATACTATAACAATAGTATCTTCATTTCCTGGTGTTGCTGTAACAGAAATACCATAAGTGGTGACTTTAAAGAAGAGAAATTAATTTTCTCACAGTTCAGGGGGCTAGAAGTCCAAATTTGGGACACCAGCTGTAGAGGATGCTCTCTCTCCATAAGCTCTGTGGGCAGATCTTTGTCTCTTTTGACTTCTGTAGCCCAGGCATTCCTTGTTTCCTTAGTGACTGGAGTCTGTCTTCCCATTTGTGCTTCCTTCTCTTTCTAATCTGCTCTTTTTATAACTAGAAGTGGTTAGGTTTAAGACACACCCTACACTGAGATGGCTTCATTAACATAACAAAGAAAACCCTATTCCCAAATGGGATTACATCCACAAGTATAGTGTTAGGATCCAATACATATTTTGGGGGAACACAAGTCCATCCATACCAAATAGTAAATCAGTCTTCTTTATTCTGTAAAAATGGTGTCTGACACCTTCTAACTACATAAGGAAGAAGGAGAATCAAGATTAACCGTCCAAGGCTGATCACTATGAGGCAGAGGTCAGATGCCTCCACCTTCCAACGCTTTTACCAATGCTGAAACCAACTGTCCCTCCCACGGTGCTCTCTACTTCTCTGCTGTGTTCAAGAATTTGTTGCAGTGGCCACACAACTCACAAACAATACTCATGATTATGGGGTTTATTATGGAAACAACAGGTTACAGTTAAGGTTCAGGAGTGCTCAGGATACAGTTCTTTAGTCAAGACACCCTTTTCTCAGCTGTGCCCACAGGCAAGTCTCTCTCTGGCCCTCGACCCCTTCAGCTGGCCTCTGCCCTGCCAAGTGTTATAAAGCTCTTTTAGCTCTGCTAATAGGTACCCAGAGGCATCCCACTCTGCCGGTAAGCCTTGGCCTGCAGGTACTCACCTTTAGCTCCGTGGGCCGGGAAGTTCACCATGCTGTCTCCTGCCGGTCTTCTGCCTCTTCTACTGCTGCTTCTTGCTGTCTTTGGTGTTACAGCGCTCTCTCTCTCTCTCTCTGTCTCTCTCTGTCTCTCTCTCTCTCTCTCTGTCTCTTTCTGTCTCTCTCTATCTCTCTGTCTCTCTGTCTCTCTGTCTCTCTCTCTCTCTCTCTCTCCCTCCCTCCTGGTTCCAGGAGTTTCTTAGTGCAGGGATCCTGGGTCCAAAGGACACACTTCACTTCTTTTTTGATGGTGGTGAGATCCTCCCTTCCCACCTCTGGGATGGCTCATTTTTAGCTTAGTGGGATGGCATAACTGACGAATCCCCTTTTTAGGGTTTCATACACATTATTTGCATGGGCCCACTCCTACTGGGGTTCCATGAACCTTATTTACATTATTATCAAGCTATCCAATCCCCTTAGTGGGCAACAAGCACCTCACTTGCATAATCTCACCCAGTCATTTGGTAGGAGTTACAAAGACTATGGCTAGAAGGTCCATGTTAGGTAATTCACTGTACCACAATTCTTTTTCTTTGTTTTAATTTTGGTTATTTTTTAAAATTGGATGTTTAAAATTTAGATGTAATCAAAACTAGGACTGTCTCTTCTGGTATTCTCTCATCCATTTAGAAGACTAATAAATCCTTCTACAAAGATTTCACAACCATTCAGTTGAATGTCTTTGCATAGTCAGTAAAACACAGGTAAACGTCTTTCTGGTATTCTCTGCTTTCAGCCAAGATCCATCTGGCATTAGCAGTGATATCCCTCATTCCATGTCCTCTTCTGAATCCGGTTTGAATTTCTGGCATTTCCCTGTCAATACACTGCTGCAACCGTTTTTAAAGTATCTTCAGCAAAATTTTACTTGCCTGTGTTATTAACAATACTGTTTGATAATTTCCGCATCTGTTGGATTACCTTTCTTTGGAATGGGCACAAATATGGCTCTCTTCCAGTTGGTTGGCCAGTTAGCTGTCTTCCAAATTTTTTGGCATAGATGAGTGAACGCTTCCAGCATGGCATCTGTTAAAACATCTCAATTGCTATTCCGTCAGTTCCTGGAGCCTTGTTTTTCTCCAGTTCCTTCAGTAGCAGCTCGGACTTCTTCAGTACCATTGGTTCTTGATCATATGCTACCTTCTGAAATGGTTGACTGTGGACCAGTTTTTGTGGTACAGTGACTCTGTGGACAGGCATACTCAGAGACATGGTGGGTTCAGTTCCAGACCACCACAGTAAAGCAAATAATGTAATAAAGCGAATTACATGAATTTTTTGGTTTCCCAGTGCATATGAAAGTTATGTTTATGCTGTACTGTGGTCTGTTATGTGTGCAATAGCATTATGTCTAAAAAAACAATGTGCCTACCTTAACTAAAAAATATTTTATTGGTAAAAATTGCTAACCATTATCCGAGCCTTCAGTGAGTCACAATCTTTTTGCTGATGGAGGGTCTTGCCTCGATGTTGATGGCTGCTGACTGATCAGGGTTTTGGTTGCTGAAGGTTGGGGTGGCTGTGGCAGTTTCTTAAGATAAGAACAATGAAGTTTGCCATATAGATTGACTCTTCCTCTCATGGAAGATTTCTCTGTAGCATGCAATGCTGTTGCATAGCATTTTACCCACAGTGGAACTACTTTCAAAATTGGAGTTAATCCCTTCAAACCCTGCTACTGCTGCTTTATCAACTAAGTTTATGTAATATTCTAAATCCTTTGTTGTCATTTCAACAATGTTCACAGAATCTTCACCGGGAGTACATTCCATCTCAAGAAAGCACTCCTTGCTCATCCATAAGAAGCAACTCTTCATCCGTTAAAGTTTGATCATGAGATTGCAGCAATTCAGTCACATCTTCAGGCTCCACTTCTAGTTCTCTTGATATTTGCACCACATCTGCAGTTCCTTCCTCCACTGAAGTCTTGAACCCCTCAAAGTCGTCCAGGAGGGTTGGAATCAACTTCTGAACACCTCCTCCCATGAATCACAAATGCTTTTAATGGCACCTAGAATGGTAAATCCTTTCCGGAAGGTTTTCAATTTACTTTGTCCAGATACATCTGCGGAATCACTGTGTATGGCAGCTATAGCCTTACAAAAATTTATTTCTTAAATAATAAGACTTGAAAGTCAAAATTACTCCTTAATCTATGGGCTGAAGAATGGATGATTTGTTAGCAGGCATGAAAACAGCATTAATCTCCTTGTACATCTCCATCAGAGCTCTCGGGTGACCACGTACATTGTCAGTGAGCAGTAATATTAGAAAGGAGTCTTTTTTTCTGAGCAGTAGGTCCCAACAGTGGGCTTAAAATACTGAGTAAACCATGTTGTAAACAGATGTGCTGTCATCCAGGCTTTGTTCCATTTATAGAGCACAGGCAGAGTAGATTTAGCATAAATTCTTAAGGGCCCTAGGATTTTCGGAATGGAAAATGAGCATTGGCTTCAACTTAAATTCATCAGCTGCATTAGCCTGTAACAAGAGAGTCAGCCTGTCCTTTGAAGCCAGGCATTGACTTCTCTCTAGCTGTAAAAGTCCTAGATGGCATCTTCCAGTATAAGGCTGTTTTGTCTACATTGAAAATCTGTTGTTTAGTGTAGCCACCTTTGTCAATTATCTTAGCTGGATCTTCTGAATAACTTGCTGCAGCTTCCGCATCAGCACTTGCTGCTTCACTTTGTACTTTTATGTTGTGAAGATGGCTTCTTTCCTTAAACCTCATGAACCAACTTCTGCTAGCTTCAAACTTTTCTTCTGTAGCTTCCTCACCTCTCTCAGCCTTCATAGAATTGAAGAGTTACAGCCTTGCTCTGGATTAGGCTTCGGCTTAGAATGTTGTGGCTGGCTTGATCTTCTATCCAGACCACAGAAACTTTCTCTGTGTCAGAAATAATGCTGTTTCACTTTCTCATCATTTGTGTGGTCACTGGAATAGCATTCTATTTCCTTCAAGAACTTTGCCTTTGCATTCATAAGCTGGGTAACTGGTGCAAGAGGACTAGCTTTTGGCCTATCTTAGCTTTTGACATGACTTTCTTACTAAGTTTTATCATTTCTAGCTTTTGATTTAAAGTGAGAGATGTGTGACTTCCATTCACTTGAACACTTAGAGGCCATTGTATGGTTATTAATTGGCCTAATTTCAGTATTGTCATGTCTCAGGAAATAGGGAAGCCTGAGGAGAGGGAGAGAGATGGGAGAACGGCCAGTTGGTGGAGCAGTCAGAACACACATAACATTTATTAAGTTTGTGATCTTATATGGACGTGGTTTGTGGCACCCCAAAACAATTCAATAGTAACATCAAAGATCATGGATCACAGATCACCGTAACAGATATAATAATAATGAAAAAGTTTCAAATATTGCAAAAGTTACCAAAATGTGACACAGAGACACTATGTAAGCACATGCTGTTGAAAAAATGGCGCCAACAGTCTTGCTCGATGCAGGGTTGCCACAAACCTTCAATTGGTAAAAAACGCAATATCTGTGAAGCACAATAAAGTGAACCACGATAAAACGAGGTGTGCCTGTATTTAATTTCATTTTTGGTGAAATTATACACAGTAAAACCTGCTCCTATTCCACATTTTCTAGACATATTGATCAATGGCATCCGTTACCTTCTTTTTTCTTTTTATTTATTTTGTTGTTGTTGAGAATATACACATCAAAACATACAATTCAACAGTTTCTACAAGTACAATTCAGTGATATTGATTACCTTGAGTTGTGCAGCCATTCTCACCCTCCTTTTCTGAATTGTCCCTTCCCCATTAACGTAACTTACTGCCCCCTAAGGCTCTTACCTCATCACGTTCTTCACATTGTGTCAGCATCCTCATTATTTCTGATTTAGTTGTTTCACTTACATATACTTAAACTCCCTGTCCCCTGTCCTTCTCATCTATGCTTTAAAATAGCTGTTGACCCTTTGGTGATATGTATATAATTTTTTTTTTAAACAATGCTTAAGGGAGACAAGCATTACTCTTTGAGCTAAACTGTTATATAGTTCAAAGCATCAAAAAAAGATGAAAGGAATACACAAAAAGAATTGGTTGATGTTCACCCATTTTAGGATGTAGCATATGATCAAGAACCAGTGGTACTGAAGGAAGAAGTCCAAGCTGTACTGAAGACATTGGCGAATAACAAGGCTCCAGGAATTGACAGAATACCAATTGAGATGTTTTAGCAAACAGATGCAGTGCTGGAAACGCTCACTTGTCTATGCCAAGAAATTTGGAAGACAGCTACCTGGCCAACTGACTGGAAGAGATCCATATTTGTGCCCATTCCAGAGAAAGGTGATCCATCAGAATGAAGAAATTATCGAACACTATCATTAATATCACATACAAGTAAAATTTTGCTGAAGATCTTCAAAAGCGGTTGCAGCAGTACATCAACAGAGAACTCCCAGAAATCCAAGCTGGATTCAGAAGAGGACATGGAAGAAGGGATATCATTGCTGATGTCAGATGGATCATAGCTGAAAGCAGAGAATACCAGAATGATGTTTACCTGTGTTTTATTGACTGTGCAAAGGCATTCGACTGTGTGAATCATAACGAATTATGGATAACATTGTGAAGAATGGGAATTCCAGAACACTTAATTGTGTTCATGAGGAAGCTGTACTTAGACCAAGAGGCAGTCATTGAAACAGAACGAGGGGATACCGCTTTGTTTAAAGTCAAGAAAGATGTGCGTCAGGGTTGTGTCCTTTCACCATACTTACTCCATCTATATGCTGAGCAGGTAATTGGAGAAGCTGGAGTATATGAAGAAGAATTCTGTGGTTGTCCTCATTTTGTGATTGTAATTTTACATGAAAGAAGATTAGGGTGGGATTGTAACACCACCCTTACCCAGGTCACATCCCTGATCCAATGTAAAGGGAGTTTCCCTGGAGTGTGGCTTGCACCACCGTTTATCTCTCGAGAAATAAAAGGAAAGGGGAGCAAGCAGAGAGTTGGAGACCTCATACCACCAAGAAAGAAGTACCGGGAGCAGAGCATGTCCTTTGGACCCGAGGTTCCTGTGCAGAGAAGCTCCTAGTCTGGGGAACGTTGATGAGAAGGCCGACAGAGAGAGAAAGCCTTCCCCTGGAGCTGACACCCTGAATTTGGATTTTTAGCCTACTTTACTGTAAGGAAATAAATTTCTCTTTGTTAAAACCATCCACTTGTAGTATTTCTGTTACAGCAGCATTAGATGACTAACACAGCACCTAACAACAACAACAGGAGGCAGTTTCAATTCAAGGTTTGAAGAGCAACTCAGGGCCATAGTCCCGGGGATTCCTCCAGCCTCAGATGGTCTAGAAAGTTTAGATTCTTTAGGAATTTAAAGTTATCTTCCACATTTTTCTCCCTTTTTATCAGGATTTATCTTTTGAGTCCCTGATCAGAATATTCGCTGGTGGTAGCTGGGCAATATCTAGTTTATCTGGTCTCAAGGTGGAGGATGCAGTGGTTCATGGAGACAATTAGTCCTGTAGTCCAGTTCCTTCTGTGATTATTGGGTGTCTTAGTCATCTAATGCTGCTATAACAGAGATACCACAAGTGGATGGCTTTTACAAAGAGAAGTTTATTCTCTCACAGTCCAGTGGACTACAAGTCCAAATTCAGGGCATCAGTGCCAGGAGAAGGCTTTCCCTCTCTGTGGGCTCTGGAGGAAGGTCCTTATGATGCATCAGTCTTCCCTTGATCTGGGAGCATCTCTGCACAGGAACCTCAGGTCCAAAGGATGCACCCTGCTCCCGGCACTGCTTTCTTGGTGGTATGAGGTTCCCATGTGCCTCTGCTCATTTCTCTCTTTTATATCTCAAAAGAGATTGGCTTAAGACACTATCCAGTCTTGTATACCTCATCATTATAACTGCCGCTAATCCATGTTATTAAATCGTAGTGATTGAGTTTACAACACATAAGGAAATCACATCAGATTACAAAATGGTACACAGTCATACAATACTGGAAATCATGACCCAGCCCAGTTGATACACACATTTTTGGGGGGACATAATTCAATCCATAACATTGGGTTTCCTTCTTTCTCTTTTCTTCCAGACTAAGAAAGACCAATAATTGTATCTTAGATGGCCATTTATAAGCTTTTAGGACCCCAGACATCACTCATCATACTGGGAGGTAGAACATAAACTTTAAGAACCATATTATGCCAGTTGACTGAATTGTCCCTTGTGACCATAGCCCAAAGCCCTCAAACCAAGAAAAATAATCCCAGGAGGTGCTTGTTCAGCATCTGTAGGCCCCCCTCCCCGTTTTTGGTTGTTGTTATTGTTGCAAAACTATACACAACCTAGCATTTTCCCATTCATCCCTTTTACCTATGTACAGCTTATTGACATCAGTTACATCAGTCATGCTGGACAAACTTCACCCACATTTGGTGCCATCTTTCCCATTACTATAAACAAAAGGTGACTTCTACCTAAGGAGTACTTCTCCCTCTTCTCCCTCCCTGATAACCAACCACTAATGAACGTCGTTAGGTGCCACAAAGTCAGTACCTAGTCATAGCTACCCTATGTACAACAGAATGAAACACTACCCAGCTCTGTACTATCCTCATAATCATTGTTATACTTGAGCCCATTGTTTCAGCCACTGTGTCAGTCCATCTCGTTGAGGGTCATCCTCTTTTTTGCTGACTCTCTACTTCACCAGGCATGATGTCCTTCTCCAGGGACCGATCCCTCCTAATAACATGTCCAAATATGTGAGACGAAGACTAGCCATTTTTGCTTCTAAGGAGCATTCTGGCTGTGCTTCTTCCGAGACAGATTTGTTCATTCTTTTTGGCAGTTCATGGTATATTCAATGTTCTTTGCCAACACCATAATTCAAAGGCATCAGCTCTTTGGTCTTCCTTGTTCATTGCCCAGCTTTCACACGCATATGAGGCAATTGAAAACACCATGGCTTGAGTTAGGCACACCTTGGTACCTAAAGTGATATCTTTGCTTTTTAACACTTTAAAGAAGGTCTTTTGCAGCACATTTGCCCAATGCAGTGCATCGTGTGATTTCCTGACTGCTGCTTCCATAGGTGTTGATTGTGAATCCAAGTAAAATGAAATGCTTGACAACCTCAACATTAGTCTCTGTATATTTATTATTCATGTCTTTCATCTTTTTGTTATTGTAAATAGTGCTGCAGTGAGCATAGGTGTGTGTGTATCTGTTTGTGTCACTTTTATTAGATCCCTAGGGTATATACCTAGGAATGGAATTTCTGGGCTGCATGGCAACTCTACTTCTAATTTTTGAGGAACTGCCAGACTGTTTTCCACAACAGATGTACCATTTTGCATTCCCACTAGCAATGGATGAGTGTTCCAGTTTCCCCACATTCTCTCCAATGCTTGTTATTTTACACTTTTTTGTTTTGTTTTGTTTTAATGTTGGCCATCCTAGTGGGAGTGACATAGTCTCATTGTGGTTTTGGTTTGCATTTCGCTGATGACTGATGACACTGAGCATCTTTTCTTTGGTGAAGTGTCTTTTCATGCCCTTTGCCCAGTTTTTTATTGGGTTGTCTTTTTGTTGTTAAGTTGTAGTTTTCTATATATTTTAGATTTTAGACCATTATCAGTTATATCGTTCCCGAAGATTTTTTCCTAGTGTATAGGTTTTGTCTTTGCTCTTTCCATAAAATATTTTGATGAACATATTTAACTTTTATGAGGTCCCAGTTTTCTATTTTCTGCTGCTCATATGTTTGTTGTCGTGTTTGATAATCTGTCCTTGAAAAAAATTAGGTCTCAAAGCTTTGCTCCTATATTTTCTTCCAAGAACTTTATGGTTTTAGATTTAACATTTAGGTCTTTGATCCATTTTGAATTAGTTTTTGAGTATGGCATGAGGTATGGATCTTGTTTCATTCTTCTGCATGTGGAAATCCAAATTTGCCAGCACCATTTGTTGAAGACATTGTCCAGTAATCACATCTTGATCCCTTCCAATGCTTATCTATGTTCTCCCCTTGCCCATGAAGTCAACACTGTTCTGATTTCTAACACTGTAGTTTATATTTGCCTGTTTTTCAACTTTATATAAATGGAATTATATAGTCGGTAATATTTTTGCCTGGCTTATTACACACAACATTTTGTGCAATTTATCCATTTTCATTCATTTTTCCTTACTGTGGACCAAAGGTTCTTAAACTGTAGCATGCTTCAGATTGCATGTTAAAATACAAAATGCTAGGCCCCACCTGCAGAGTTTGTTTTATTTAATAGGTCTAGGGTGTGGTGTAAGAATTTTAACAAGTTTCCAGGGTACCATACTTTGAAATCCAGTGGTATAGAGTATTTCATTGTATGACTATTCTACCGTTTATCTCATACCATTGATAGATATTTTGGATGTTTCCAGGTTTTGGCTATTACAAATGCTGCTGTGAATATTCTTATACATATCTCTTCATTCATATCTGGATACATTTCTGATGGGCATATACCTACCAATGGAATTTCTGTTTCATAAGCTATACATACCTTCAACGAATGCCAAATCATTTACTGAAGTTCTGTACCAGTTAATACTTTCCCCATCAGTGTGTGAGAGTTGTCATTGTTTCATATCCTTGCCAACACTCCATATTGTCAGTCTTTTGAAGTTAGTCATTCTGGTATGTAGTGTGTACCATTGTAGTTTTAATATCTGGATAATATCCCGGATATCTAATGAGAGGGAGGATATTTTCAAATGTTTATTAGCCGTTACATATCATCTTTTATGCAGTAGCTACTCAAAGAGCCTTCTGTTGATTGCATATGTAGTATTACACCCTCTCTGTGGTTTGCATTTTTACTGTTAATAATCTTTTGATGAATAGAAATTCTTAATTATATTGAACTCTAATTTAACAGTCTTTTCACTTCTTGTCCGTGCTTTTCATGTCCTGTTTAATCTTTCCTTTTCTCAAGTTCATGAAGATATTCTCTTTTGTTAACTTCTAGAAGCTTCATTGTTAGTCTGTCACATTTAGATCTACTATCTTCTCAGATTTGATTTTTGTGCATGGTATGAAGTAAGGTTCATATTTACTTTTTCCTCCAAAAAAGTGTGTCAGTGCAAAGTCTTCTCTTCCTCATTGCTCTTCAGAGCCACCTTTGTCATAGAGCAAATGTCTGTATGTGTGCCTTTCTCTTTATATGACTAATTTGCCTTCATCTACCTTTACAGTCAGTATCTTAAAATTTTCTCTAGCGTACTCATTACCCATTAAATACATATCCCATCAAAGACCATTTGAAGAATCGGGGCTATTTCTTACCAGGTTTCACCTGTAATTTGCATTTCCTGAAGAAAATTAGTCTGAGCTCTAGTATCTGATTTATGGAATTTCCCCCCAGGTTAGTAAATATGAATATATAAAAATACATAAATATGGACACATACACAAACATATGCATAAAAATTATTTTTAAAAGAAAAAATGCATTCAGTAAAATGATTGATCAATGATTGTTGATTTTACCACAAGTTTGGCTCCATTTGTTTTGCAGACCCTCCTTGAAAGAATCCTTTGGCTTACTTTCTCTTGCGTCTTGTGCCTGTACTTTTGTAATCAGCGAGAGAAAAATCATGTAGTTTGCCTGTTGATTGGCATGCTCTTTATTATTAGATATGTTAAAAACTTAGTTTACAGTAAAATACTGTTGGCTTGCCAACTATTTTGATTCCTTAAATACTTTTAAAATTTTTCTTCTCTGATCCATTAAATGTTGGTTCACAGTTAAATTCTCACAGGGAAATGTTACTCTCAAGTTCCTGAGGACATCATAATGTTCTCAAATGCACCAACCACCCTATAGGAATCTGCTATAGTAGTCATGACTTCTGTTTTGTGATACTTGGTTTTCTTCCCAAATTTGTGTTTATTTTCTGATCATCTCTCATATTCCTATCTTTTCTTTCTTTATTTTTGGCTTTTTCTTGTGTTACCTTCCTAACTTGCCAACTTCGTAGTTATTTTTTGTATTCCTTAAATACCTTGTTTGTAGTATAAGTTCCTTCCAGTTTTTTAGAATTCTCCTATCTTTCATCTTGCTATCCTTTCTTAGTTAGGAAGAATTACAGGTGGGACATGTTAATTTTATATTACCCTTAATTATGTAGAATAGAACATTATCCTTATCCTTGTGCAATACTTATTTTCAGTTTTTCAACATAGAGAATATTTGCATTTTCAAATTTTTCTTTTAGTCCAGGAGTACTGGTTTGAAGCAAAGATATCAGCCCTAAAGCAAAATACTTCTGAAGAATCTCTTCTGGGAGAGCAAACAAAAAGTGCCACAATGGAAAGAAGTCTGGATTGGGAGGACAGAAGATCCACAGAAAAGAGGCACTATAAATGTGAGGAATGTGGGAAAGTCTTCAAATATAATTGCTCTTTTATTAGCCACCAAAGAAATCATATTGGTGAGAAACCCCATAAATGTAAAGACTGTGGGATAGCCTTTATGAGCAGCTTATCCCTTCTAAATCATCAGAAAATTCACATAGACAAGCAGCTTTATAGATGTATTGAATGCGGGAAATTCCTCAAGAAGCACTCAACATATGTTAATCATCAGAGAATTCATTCTAAAGAGAAACCTCATAAATGCAATGAATGTGGAAAAACTTTCAGTAAGAATTCAATCCTTTTAAGTCATCAGAGAACTCATACTGGCCAGAAACCCTACAAATGTAGTGACTGTGGGAAAGCCTTTGCTCAGAATGTAGCCCGTACTCGTCATGAGAGAATACATAGTGGAGAGAAGCCTTTTAAATGTAATGAATGTGGGAAAGCTTTCAGGGATAACTCAACCGTGTTGGAGCATCAGAAAATCCATACGGGGGAGAAACCATATCAGTGTAATGAATGTGGAAAAGCCTTTAGGAAGAGCTCAACTCTTACTAGTCATCAGAGAATGCATACAGGAGAGAAACCCTATCACTGCAGTACATGTGGAAAGTCTTTCAGGTATAGCTCATCCTTTGCTGGACATCAGAAAACTCATAGTGGAGATAAACCCTATAAGTGTAGTGACTGTGGGAAAGCCTTTACAAAAAGCTCAAACCTTGTTGGACATCAGAGAATTCATACTGGAGAAAAACCCTATTACTGTAAGAAATGTGGGAAAGCCTTCAGGCAGAACTCAGGCCTTGTTGAACATCAGAGACTCCATACTGGAGAAAAACCTTATGAATGTAATGAATGTGGGAAGGCCTTTCCCCAAAGCTCAGCACTTAAACAGCATAAGAAAATTCATAACAAAGATCTGTTAAATGTAGTTGGTGTGGTAAATCATTCAGAATAGTTTATTCCTTTTGACATCAAAGAGGAGACATTCAAAAAACTGCTCCTTCAGCAAAAATATTGTGTGTGCCTCTAATCCTGGAGAACTTCTTACACTTGTGAGGATATTCATTTTATGGTTTGTACTGGTGAAATATGGGAAGAACCAAAATGTATATCAATATGTAGTTATTATGGAATGCTGTGTGGTAATTGAAAAAAATGAGGTAGAGCTCTATATATTGCCATAGAAAGATCCCATGATAGTTCAGGAAGAAAGTTGGAGAAAATCTAAAAATTGTGGTCTCATTTATATTCTTTTAAAAATGAAGCTATTTTTATGTATGTACATATGTATTATATGCATCCAAAAAGATCTGGAAAAATAAAGGCCAAGCTTTGACAGTAATTATCTTTGAGGAGGATGTAGTATTTGTATGATGTAGGAAAATTTTTACTTTGGCTGTGTTCTTTTGAATTTTTAATCAAATGTACATTCTTGTATCTTCTATCATTTAATATAGTTGTCTTTCTAAATTAGAAAATTGAGAAGCCATAAAAATAAAAAACCAACTATCACATAAAATGGAAAAAAATTTTATGTGGCCAGAAGCATCACAGCATTAAAATACAAAGGGCCAGACTTGGAGAAAATATTATCACTACAATATATAAAAATAAATAATACAACATCTAAATACATAATAGAATACCCAAATACATAAGAAAAATATAAAATTTCAGCAGAGAAGTGGCCTGGGATATGAATATACAATTGTCAGAAAAAAATGAAAGTGGTCAAACATAAAAAGAGATGGTCATCTTTCAGGAAATGTAAATTTAAACAATGATCAGATTTGTTTTTTTTTGTTTTTTTTTAATATTTTATTGTACTTCAGGTGAAGGCTTACAGAACAGATAGTTTCTCATGTAACAGTAACACACATGCTGTTTTATGACATTGGTTAACAAC